>NC_092416.1:150646864-150949894 GCF_040894005.1 Engystomops pustulosus | reverse complement strand
GGGGAGTAGAGATCCTAGGGAACACCTCTGGTATTTAAATAGTCTTTGTCACTGCCAGTTAAGGGGTTAACCCCCGTTGCACTTGCATTGTGTATTCTAAGGCCTTAATGCTTGTTAAAGGGAGTCTACCACCTCCCCCAAGCAGTATAATCTGTTGGCATGTTGCAGAGAAATGCACTGAGATTTCCAACATTCTTGTTGCATTTTCAGAGAATTTCCCATTTTAATCCGTATGCTAATGAGTCAGTGGGTGTACCTGAGACTTGTCCTTAGCACAGGAGCACTGCTATTCCTGCCTGAAATACTACCCTCTCCATAAGATAAGAAGGATATTTGTCTTGTGAGAAGTATAAAGCAACACTGGAAGAAGAGAAAAGTGATTCAGGCAGGAATAGCCAAGGACACAACCCGTATGCACCAACTGCTTCATTAGCATACACATTAAACTGGGAATACTTTGAAAATGGCACAATTTACAGAAAAATTGAAGGCCTATTTAAAATCGTAGTGCATTTCTCTATAACATGCTGTCGGCAGATTATAATACTGTGTGTAGGTGGTAGACTCCCTTTAAGGACCTATGATCTCTCCATGTGCCATTGTATAGTACTGCCATGAGGCAATGTCGTTTACCTTAGACTCAATGTAAATTGTGTATTCTGATTCCAGACTCAGGCTTAAGAGGTAGTCGGGGATATTTATGAATTATTTGCATTCTGAAATTGACAGCTTCTTTGGAATTGGTCTATATGGGCAGCAAAGTCAAAGTTTTTCTTATATATCCTTTCAAACCAACAATTCTTATATATATATATATATATATATATATATATATATATATATATTCCACTTCTGATGCTCGGTTTGGGGATTTCATGGTCCATATTAGCACAGAACAAGGTAATGATACCTAGTCCAGTAAAATTGTTTTAGCCGCAATATCAAAATCAGCCAATGGGCTAAGGGGGTACTGTTCATATGAAATCATAGAAATCCTAGAGGGCGTTTTTTTATCCAATCCCCTAGAAGCTTTGTTCCATTAGAGTTTCTTTATATCTGTAGAAACCTATAAATCCAGTCTGAATAAGGTATATTCGCCTTTAAGTGATTCCAAGTAAAGAAAATCCTAAATTGCCATCCAGTATTAATCTGCACAGCTCAGTAATAAGACTCAGCAGTAGTCATTAAAACACTTCATAGGACAAAAGAGGGAGAGGTTTTTTATCTATGTGCTCTTTTGATCTTTACGTAATACATGTAGCGCAATGGTTCTTCTATATTTCATAAATCACGCTGAAATCTTGCTCCAGGGAGCAGCCTATTTCCCTCCCTTACAGACCAAAATGCCATCATTTTTGCTCTACCCTTTATATCTTCTCTGATCAAAGCCCCATGGTTGAGCTGTGAAGAAGAAAGAGGATCTAGTATCTGTAGAATTGCCTCTGGACAGTGCACTGGAAGAGAGCAGCCTATCTTATATATATATATTTTGCTATTACGTTCCTTTCATGGAACCACAAAGAGATAAGGTGCCTCAAAAGAATGAAATGGAAAAGTAATTTAGAGAAACTATTCAAAGGGAAACTTTTTTTTAGGTTAGACTTTATCCTCTAAATTCTGCAATCTCAAAAGGGGTTTTAGGTCAAAGGGGTTATCTGGGATTAATAAATAAATCAGTGACGGGTTGGGGTGGGTTTTTTAAAAATAATAAGCGTCTACTCACCTCCTCCAGAACTGTTGATGTCCAGGGCCGCGGTCTGTCTGATCTGAGCCCTTGTTTGTTTACCGGGGCACACAGTGAGCTTCCGGCTGTCCGGAAGCTCCCATCCGACACTATCTTCAGCGCCCTACAATGCTGAGAGATAGGGACGGATGGGAGTGGCGGCGACCTCTGCCGGCCGGAAGCTCTCTGTGCGCGGCTTCTGTGCCCCTGCAAACAAACAGGGGCATGGACCAGACGGACCACGCCGCGGGACATCAGCAGCGCTGGAGGAGGTGAGTACACGTTTATATTACAGTACATTTTTAAAAAGCTCACCCCAGCCCGGCCCTAATATATTTATTAATCCCGGATAACCCCTTTAATAGTTTGATGTATATAAAAATATCCATATACAGTATTATGGATTTATTTGTATATTATGGATTTATGGAGTTATCCATATATGTGCCCAGAAAACTATCCTAAGAATTAGTATTTCTCAGGACATCAGGTTTTTGGCCCTGTGTTCAACCAGAAGCTGCGTAGAGTGACTGTACCAGCTTTAGCCAATGATTTGTCTCCTTAACCCACAGTACATCACTTTATCTGACCACAGATGTCACTTCCTTTGTTATCCCCAGGTCTAAAGAAGCCACTCATTGGTGAAAGCAGGTCGCATTACCCCCTGGATGCAGGATACAACTTCCTCTGACCACGGAGGTCACTTTCTTTGTTGTCCCAGGACTGAAGAGGCCACTCATTGATGAAAGCGGGTCTCATAATCACTTCCTCTGTCCACTGACATCACTTCCTTTATTGTTCTCAGAACTGAAGAGACCACTCATTGGCAAAAGCGGGTCTCGTAACCCCCTGGACACAGGACATTGCTTCCTCTGTCCACAGATATCAGTTACTTTGTTTTTCTATGGGGAGGCCACTCATTGGTTGCAGCTGGTCCCATAACGCCCCAGAACCTCCAAATAAGAAACAGAGCGACCTGAGAAACAAAACTAACCCATCTTATGGGAAAGTAAAAGCAGAATTTAACAATTAAAATGTCCCCATATGGCTGCCAGGTATGCCGGGCGAAAACATGTACAAAAGTGTCATAAATAAACTTTAGTTCCTTGCACTATGGTGTGAATTCTGTCATTACTAGTGACTACGTGTCTTCTATTCATGAAGTTATGTGTTTCCTGTACTGCATTGTTTGTACAATGTAAAGTACATATACAGATAGCCTTACTGGGGGCAGTCTATTAAAGGGATTTTCTCACGGTAAAGCCTTAGCAATGAGATCACACTGATCCATTGCAAAAAGGAGATTCCCTCTTCATCAGGCCATTTCAAGGAGACAAAGACTTATTTATCACCCACAGTCAGTGTAAATATACAGCTACTATTGTCACCCATATTTGCCATAATCCTAAAACTACGTAGACATTGACCTAACAGTTTTTAAAAGGATTGTCAGGTATTGAGAATGCTTTGGGCATCCTGTAAATTACCAAGGGTACTAGTAATACATTATAATCAACCTAATTTAGGGAAAAAAACATAGGCCTGAATTCCTAGTGTTGGTGCCAACACACAATCTTATACAAGCAATATAAAGAAAGGGAACACAGGTAGATCTTATGGCTGATATGGAAAGAGGCACCACAACTTGTACTATACAGGCAATACAGTTGGTAATTCTCTGTAGTACAGGCGGTCCCCTACTTAAGGACACCAGACTTACAGATGAACCCTAATTAAAGACAGAACTCTCTGGCCACTGTGACCTCTGAGGAAGCTCTCTGGATGCTTTACTATAGCTGTAAAGTGTCTGTAATGAAGTTTTATTGATAATCCTTGGTCCAATTGCAGCAAAAAGTTTTGAAACTCCAATTGTCACTGGGGAAAAAAAAATTTGTCTGGATCTACCATTATAAAATATACAGTTTCAACTTACATACACATTCAGCTTAAGAACAAATCTATGGAACCTATCTTGTATGTAACCCGGGGACTTCCTGTACTGATAGCCCCAGAGCAAGGACAGCATAAGGCCCATTGCCCACGAGAAAGTTTGTTCCAAAACTTACACTGATTAACTGAACTCAGCATATAGGTTCAGTTCAGCGGTTCTAGGTTCGACCAGTAAATCCCAGACATGCATGAAGCGAGTTTGTCAGAACAAACTTTCCCGTAGGCGCAATGTGGGGCAACTACAAACCTTGTGATGGATAGAACAGAACTGTATTTCACATCTTATAACTACAAAGCCTTCCTTACTAAATCTGTTCTCCATAACTTTCATTAAGCCGTCTGTCAGTATATCTTTCTTACTTCAGGATCGCTAATGTGCTCGGTTCCTGTGCAGGAATGTAGCTAAAAATACAATGGAAAAAAAAAACCCATGGAAAATACAGCTACGAAATTAATGCTGTACCCAGAGAAAGGCACACGATAATCCTAAGTGGAATGCCAAGGATCAATTACATCTTTTAAGGGGGTTTAACCATGAGTTGCAAAATAAAATAAAAACGAGATTAATCATCGTAAAATACAATAAAATCTCTACATTAGTAACATGAAGCCTGCCAAACACTGACTGGATCTCCATCGGCCCTGCCGTCATGCAGGTACTTGTTTAGATTGGCTCGGAAAAAGGTCATATTGAAATCTTTTCACTTAAATAACACAGTCTGACCACAGGCATCCTCGTAGGGTGGAGTGCCAAAGTTTCATTGATTCTAGTGACACTCCTAACACATACCACTAGTTTTAGCTGAACGCCCACTTAGATGCCCGACATGGCTGAACTGTTACAGCTAAAGCAAAATACCTCACTCAGATTTGCTTAACACTCACCACAAAGATATGTCCTATTTCTGCACCATTTTAATTTCCTTGCTTTGAAGGGGAATGTTTCATGGCTATAAAGACTAATAATGGGATCGGGAGGGAGGTGGGACCTTTCACTTTGGATAGTCATAGTGGAGAGCCCTGAGCTTGAACCAGAACAAGTAAGTTATCATTAGGGCTTCAGAAGCTGTATTTGGGGCAGAACAACTGTTCCAATACGATACAACAATATTTCAAACCCATCTCTTTCAGCATACTTATCACACATATGAACTGCATATAGCTTTCACTCTCTTTTCCTAAAACTGATTTCTCCTTTTGTCTGTGTAATCCCTCAGCACCTGATACCAATAAACAGGTTACTCTAGAGACCGATACACTAAATAATGTAAATATCTATAGAGGTTGGTGACTTGACCATAATTAAGTAGTTATTTAATTAATTATATTATCCATTTTAAAGAATGGCTGGACGTGGCACTATTGATTTTGGTCGCAGATCCGCTCGACTGCTCAGCAGATTAACTCTTCCCCCTGAAAGCAGACTGTGACATCTTTCTTGGATTAGTCTGGAAGCCAATTTCTATAACAGAACAAAAAAATAACTTTGTCCCCCCCCCCCCCCCGAACAAAAAACCCCATAAATCAGTAATAATAGGAAGAAGTTCTTTGGAGCTACATAAACTTCTAAACGTCAATCTGCCCCCTCCAATGACTTTTACCGCCAACTGCCACCTCCAATTCAAGGGCGCCAATTCCTGCAGATGTCCTTTTATCAATGTTCCACTCCCCAGGACACCACCCACCAGGAGTCCATTTCACCATACCCACCATGTTCTCCCCTGCAAACCCTGTAGCTCCACCAACTCCAAGGACCTTCTCCCTCCACCTGCCCTAAACATGTTGCCGCAAAAAATTTTCACACCCAGTTCTAGGGTGGATAGATGGGACTCCTTTGGTGGTAACCCTAAAATGGCTATAGCGCTCTCTGCCCATTAGCCACTCCTCTTGGATACTTGCGCACCCGCTACAGCCCTTCCCCCTGGATACCGCTCCCTCCCCCAGTCCGTGTCATATCAGCCTTCCCCAACTCCGTGTAAGCTGCACTGTATTTATTCAGTGTGGACCATTTTACACATTATTTGTACTTTTATTGGTATTCATTAATATATCTGTTTGATTATTCTTTTTATGGTTAAAAAAAAAAAAAAAACAATGCAAAGAGATTTGAAAGAAAAAAATAGTAAGCTTTCTGTGACCTGCAGCCAGGTGGTGGTGGGCTGCTGATATGATTTGCCTCTGCAGGCTCCAGATCCTTGGGGCCACAATGGACATGGTCCTGGCCAGGCGGTGTAAGCTTTAGGGCCAGGTGGCAGTGCAGGCTTCAGGACGGGCAGCTGTGCAGGCTTCGGGGCCAGGCGGCCTGTGCAGGCTTCAGGGCCAAGTGGCACTGCAGGCTTCGGGCCGGACAGCGGTTCAGGCTTCAGGCCGGGTGGTGTGCGCACCTTGGGTGATGGGTTGATTAACGCCGCTGGTGGTGTAGGCCAGGTCGAGAAATGTGCCTCTTGCTCCCCTATTTGCCGGTTCCATGTTAACCCTGCTGGATCCGATCGCAAGTCCTAATGGGTCCTAGTGGGTGAGTGCAGCCAAGAATGGACAGGGGGAGAAAATGGGGGAAAATACATTTGGGAAAAGTGGAAAAATGTCAGAGAAGGTGCAATTTTTGAAAAATCTGGCATGGGCCAGTAGTGTAACCTGTATAAAGATATTAAAAGCTGAAGAGGAGGAGTAAACAGTGTTGGAAAGTTTAAAAAGAGGAAAGTAACATGCAGTTAGGGAATGTGAAAGGCCTGCCTAAAGATGGGATTTTAGGGTGTTTGAAACTGTAGAAGATGGGTATAATTCAGGAAACTTTGGTAATCTTATTTTTGTTATCCATGGCCTCCCTCCTTCTAAAATCAACTTTTAAAGTTATGTTACGTCTGAGGAGCTACCTCCACCCTGCTCCCCCATGTCTGAGAATACAGCAGGACGTGTCCACAGTATAAGTGCTGAGGAACAGGGAGAGGGTGAAATAGCACCATTGTTATTCTTTGGCTGTAGCTGTAGATAATCTGTGATGCACAGTGGACAAAAGTGAATGCTGTGTTGTTGTTTTTGTCTTCATTTACAACTTATTGGAAGCATAGTATTGTTTTGCTGTTGTAGCGCATGTGTATGACTATCAAGTCTGGCATACATTGATATTGACAATGGATTCTTTTGTAAT
This sequence comes from Engystomops pustulosus, assembly GCF_040894005.1. NCBI lineage: Eukaryota > Metazoa > Chordata > Amphibia > Anura > Leptodactylidae > Engystomops > Engystomops pustulosus. Next base: position 150,943,073 of record NC_092416.1, on the reverse strand, counting down.
ACTCTGCTGTTTAGGTACAGAATGTTTGAGATTTTTATTACCATGAAAATCCAGCGAAATCCACTTTTTATTAAAAGCTGATGGAATGTCAGCTAATCTGAATTGTGTTTAGAATGCATACCTCTTACTAAGTCCTTAGAACATAATTCCCTGGCCCATGCGGTGCATTATTCCCTAGCCCAAACATAAGACAACATATAGGGGGCGTATTTTTCAGGGTTTCTGCTCCACACCAGTGGTATAGAAGCCCTGAAATAAATGCAAATGCTAGCTCATTCCTAGCACTTGGGATTATTTCCCTCTTTCCGCTTCCTCCACACCAAGGAGGCATGGAGGGGCAGCACACTAGCTGCAGCTGGCAAATTTTCATACATGAAAATTCACCGGCTGTCTTTCTTTCTAGGCCAGGTAGGAACATAATAATAAATAATGCAGCACCTTATCTGTAGAGAGGTTCAGTAACGGTCCCGGATAGATCCAAAAGTCACCCGAAGAATTCAGAGAAATAAATTACACATTGGGGCTCATTTACTAAGGGTTCGAATCGCATATTTTCGTCGGGTTTTTTCATCAGATTTTTACGCATCGGCACCGGCTTTCACGCGACAAAAATTGGGGGCGTGACTGCCGGAAAACCCAACGGATTTGGAAAAACTGCGGAATTTAAAAAAAAATTTGTGTCGCAAGAACAGCACTCACATACACCAGGATGAAGAAGGTGAACTTCGGCAGACTTCAGCACAGCAGCGACACCTGGTGGATATCAGGCGCACGGACCTTAGTGAATCCCGGCAGACCCGGATAAGCGCCGGAGAACGTGCCGCTGGATCGCGACTGGACCGGGTAAGTAAATGTGCCCAATTATATGAAATACGCCAGGTAGGGCCTAGTGTAGATATAAACGCTGCATATGCCACCTTAGATAAATCAAAAGGTTGGTTCTTTTGATGTATCTGGCTGCGCTGGATGCTTGGTGGGGCTATCATATGCCGGCGTACAAGCCTCATTGCCTGACCTCCTTGTTTCTGATTGACAGGTCTCACTGCTAGGACATGCTGCTGTATGGAACTTGTACTTAGTGCCTTGCTGGGAGATTGAGAGAGAGTGTTGTTACATCATTGAGTAATTCATGTCATGTGACCAGGGTGATGTTATCTAAGGTCCTTTACTCAGTAACATTAACATCTACCTCATGTATGTATCTGATCACATGAAATAACAGGATGCCTATTGCCTCCATGGAGGCATGGGGAGGAGTAGGAGTCCATAAAGGAATGGGAAGAAGTAGAAGTCCATGGAGGCATGGGAAGGAGTAGATGTCCATGGATGCATGGGAAGGAGTAGATGTCCAAGGAGGCATGGGAAGGAGTAGAAGTCCATGAAGGCATGGGAAGAAGTAGAAGTCCATGGAGGTATGGGGAGGAGTAGAAGTCCATGGAGGCATGGGAATGAGTAGAAATCCATGAAGACATGGGGATGAGTAGAAGTCCATGAAGGCATGGGAAGAAGTAGAAGTCCATGGAGGCATGGGAAGGAGTAGATGTCCATGGATGCATGGGAAGGAGTAGATGTCCAAGGAGGCATGGGAAGGAGTAGAAGTCCATGAAGGCATGGGAAGAAGTAGAAGTCCATGGAGGTATGGGGAGGAGTAGAAGTCCATGGAGGCATGGGAATGAGTAGAAATCCATGAAGACATGGGGAGGAGTAGAAGTCCATGGAGGTATGAGGAGGAGTAGAAGTCCATGGAGGTATGGGGAGGAGTAGAAGTCCATGGAGGCATGGGAATGAGTAGAAATCCATGAAGACATGGGGAGGAGTAGAAGTCCATGGAGGTATGAGGAGGAGTAGAAGTCCATGGAGGCATGGGAAGGAGTAGAAGTCCATGGAGGCATGGGGAGGAGTAAAAGTCCATGAAGGCGTGCTACTCCTCACATTTCATATGATCAGGTACATATATGAGGTAGATGTTAGTATTGCTGGGTAAAGGACATCAACCTGTTCACATGTGCTGAATAGTGAAGAGACATAAGGCATTGAACATTTGAACATCTGAAGAAGGTCCTGGCCCCCTGCCATGCGTGAAGTTTGGAACCCAATAAGGTTTTATTTAACTCAGTCCACAGCATGGTCCTCTATTTTCTCCCCATTTTGTCACTGGAATGTAATATAAAGTCAGAAGAAAGGTTTTGCTGTGCAAAAGGATCGGGCATCTTGAAATCTTTCTAATATCTTTTTAATACGAGCCATTAGAAGTCGGGAGTTGGGTCAACTAGTTCCACAAAATCAGTAAGTTTGGTCGACTTAATGTTCATGACTGTATGCAATCCAAATGTAGAGGGTTTTATTTCCTGAAATATCTACCTATGTATACTGTACATATCATGTAAACATTTTTAGTTAAATAATTAAGGGAATAAAATCTAAATGTAGAAGAGGTTACAGGAAAACTGATTGGCTTGAAAAAGCGCCACTGAGCGCGAAACGTCCCTGTTGCCAAGGCTTGCTTCTCCCTGCATGAGTTTTGCGCTTCTTCACCTGAATAAAGGACATTACACTTTTCTAACAAGTGGGTGAGTGCCGTTACTTTCTTCTACGTGTTGCTTATGGACTTTTATGTTTATTAACTGAGCACCACCGCGTGGTCCTGTACCGCGATCCCTGGTTCCAGGATTGGTCTGTGACTTAATGTGTGTCGAGTGGGAATACTGCTCTGATGGAAGATAGTGCCTGCCAGTTTTCCTTCATGTGAACTTTACAGGAAAACTGAGTTGGTCCCAAAATAGATAATCGTTGCAAAACATAACCTTTATTATTCCACAGAAATAAGAACATGGAGGACTACACTGGTAATCTGTGTGAGTTTTCAGCAAAACAGGGACATCAGTATTTGGCTTTTTCCACATGTGCCCAACCCCGCCGATGAGAAGGAGTACTGATTCTACCCGACTGTTTGTGTACACCCAAGGCAATCATGAGCACATGCTTCTCAGCAGACCCCTACTACTAGCAGACCTTTCTGTGAAGTATTATTGACAACGCTGGAATACAGCTAGGTCTAACATAAGGTCATGAAATCTCCTGGTATCCCAACCCTTGTGTAAATCACCTCCTTGTCTCCAGTACTGACACTAAATATAAAACATATTTTCAAAGCAGCCTCTCCCTTTCAATATGAAGGCCACAGGTGAGACTTTTCATGATGTGCTAGATATAACACTATATACAAATTGAATTTTAAGTACATGTTTTATCATTACATCCCTAGTTACTAGTCATGAGCTAAGATCTGTCTGTGATAGACTAGTGTTAACACACAGTAGCCAAGCAGAAGAAGAACTTCAGGACAATGATGGGACAGTAATCACAGATGAGATCCCTGGTCCAATGGAGAAAGCTGTCAAGCAAGAAGAACTGAGGGAAAGACATAGAAGGCCAGCGGTGGCTAACCTATGGCACGGGTGCCAGAGGTGGCACTCAGAGCCCTCTCTGTGGGCACCCAGGCCACATTGCCCCAACCAGTTAACCAGACACGACTTTTGAGGCAACACATCCTTGGCTTTTTCGGACTGTAGTAAGAGTGAGAAGGTATGGACAGGGGTGGTTTATCGATGGAGGTCCTTCTTCTGTTGAATTTGTGGTAGAACAGAGAGCAATAAGTTACTGCTAAAATTGCTGTGTTGGCACTTTGCAATAAATAAATGGGTTTTAGTTGTCATTTGGGCACTTGGTCTCAAGGCTTGGTTTGCCATCACTGTAGTAGGCTATGTACTAGATGTATACAAGGAAGAGGATGTCTGAGAAGGACAGATGTTTTCGGTATAGAGAAAGAGGCTAAAGAGCAGACAAGTGACCCTATCAGGGCACCAAAGCTATGAATGACTAATGATAGTTTGGGGCCCTTTTAAGCTTTATAGCTCATAAGCAAAAGGTTAATCATTCAAGATTTTATAGTCAATTTAAATATTTGCAATAAATGATTTTTATTATATAAAAATCAGGTTTTTAAGCAAGGGGGTCGATTGTTTGATACCAGATTTTTCAGATTTTGACCTATGAGTCAATTTCAACATTTCTGTGGAAACAGCATGTTAAGAAGATTTGTCATCTTAGCTACAATTATAGTGTTTTGAAACCTACATAGAAGTCCTGTGATCAAAGGATAGTTTCCTAAATTTTACTGAAGAAATAACATGTCCTGAGACTTCCTACTTACAGGGGTATTCCCATGCAGATAAGATTTTTAAATATACTCAGGATAACAAAATAACACATTCTCTAATTCCCTATTATTAACAAAAATACAGCAATTTACAGATCTAATTCAAGCCTGTCTCCATGAGTCCTGGTGTTTACAATTTTGGTTGTCCCTGGATCCGACCGTAAATCTTCTGACTATGGTCAGACAATTCCCTCATGCATTGCAGGAGAAGGCGAAAGGGTAGAAGGCACACCACACCACAGACAGAGGTACTTCCTGGTTCAGACGTGCTTCTAGCTGCGTGGAGAGGACATAGCAGCAGCTAATCTACAAACAAGATAAGCTCTGGATCCCAGGGGAGGAGGTTACATAGCAGTGCTGACTCTGTTTCATTGATTAGATGAGGCAGCAGAGTTTAGTGTGTTATTGTGTCTTATATCCATCTCATGACTATGATCTGTCTTATCTCTCTTTTTCTTTGTGTCAGACTTGAAGACTGGTCAGAAGCTAAATTAAAGTGAAGCTAAACCCTGTACCCTGATACTCTAAGCACATTGTCAGCACATAGCATCTCATAGCACAAATCATGAAGTGTCTGCTTAGAGAGTCCCCTTTTTGGAAGAAGGAGACTAGATGACTTTGGTCTCATATAGTAATTGATTGGACAAGATGGTTATACAAATGATGATACTGTATTATATTACAATGGGCATCACTGTATCTCCCCATCCTATTTAAATAACAGTCTAAATATCTAAACATACAGTATTTGAAAATGGAACTCTGAAAAACACAGATTTTTTCTCACTTTTGTTGGAACCACTGAATATTGAAGAATATTTTCTCCTACCACAGAAGAAACAATTTGATTCCTTCGAGATAATCTGATTAGATTATAAAATCCTCTTATTCTATCGCAAACAACCAAAAAGATCACCGGCAAGCCTTGTACAATATCCAGTGAATAACTGTGTTTGTATAGAATTAGTGTTCACAAAAAAAGCCAGAATTGCAACATAATTATAGGATATTGAGTTCTGCAAAACTGGACATACGCAAATGAAACTTGAGCTCTTCTGAGACTGCAATAAATCTTAGATCTTATCCAGTATCTACTAACACAGGCACCTGCTAAGGCATGTTCCAACATTTAATGCTCGTAGGAATGACGTGTAATATACCCAAGATAATGCCCCATATCTCATTCTTTTGTATACCTTGAGCATAGGGAGCTGATATACTGGCTGACAGGAATCCTTGCCTTCATCTACACAGTATCTCCTATACAGGAGCAGAAGATGCAGTAAGCTGCTTTTTGCCATCCTCCTCCCTCCAGCTGCACAAAATATTTACTCAGTGGAGGCAATGGGGGGATGGATGCAATGTATTGCATCTCTCTCTCAGCCTCCCCTGAGCACATGCTCATATAAGGACAATGACATCAATGGGGTTAACACCCTTAACATTGACAGCAGCCAATTACTCACTACTACTGATGTTTTCTCCTCCTTCCACACGGATGAGCAGGATAACAGATCCCACGGTCTGTATGGGCTTTATATTGGGGCGGCATGGTGGCTGAGTGGGTAGCACTGCTGCCTTGCAGCACTGGGGTCCTGGGTTCAAATCCCACCCAGGTCAACATCTTTCTTCCTTCTTGCCACCTGGCACTGCCTACTCCTCTCATATTCTTAATTTGAATTAATAGGTTGTTTGTCTTTAATGGGAGAATTTTCTGCTTGTGCAGGTTTTATATTACTGAGCGGAAGCAAGAGATGCAAAACAAGATGATAGAATCAATGTTATGTATGCTCATATTAGGAATCTCTGTTATCTCACAAGTATGTGCAACTTGAAATTCTGAGATCTTGAAAGCTTGAAAAAAAATAAACTTCAATTAGGAAGTAAAAGCGAGACTTCACTCTCCATCTGCCGCTCATCAGCGCTATGTTGGTACTGCAGATCCAACCGGCCTTTAAAAGTAGGCCAACAGCAGTAACTTTTTATACTTTTCCATCAATATTACTGTTAAGGGCTTACTTTTTGCAGAATGATTTGCAGATTTTAATGGCACGATATTGGGGTGAAGAATATTGATTATATTTCATGGCAAATCTTATTTTTTGGAGATTTTTTCACCATACTGGACACATTTTTTTAAAGACATTACAAGAGCTGGGAAGAGGAGATTTGCTTAATTAAATTACTGTTAACATTTCCGTTACCAAAAAGCGACCATTAACGCGATGTTAACACATACGTTAACATATTGTTTAAATATATCTTAACACATTTACATTGCATGTTGTAAACGCAGCTGTTAAAAATAATGTAATTAAGCAAATCACCCCTCCTTAGCTGTTTAAAAACACAATGTAAACGCAACCATGTGAACGCGTCCTCAGTGAAAGCTGGGTGTGAGTTTGAGCTTGTTTTGTCTGCAGCTGTGGCTTGAGTGTTGGGCGGCTGGTGGTGGTGTCCATTGATCTCTATGTATTCTGAGTCCCTTTGGAGGGTGCTGGTTATTTCAGTCTTCTCTTTGCTATCTTGTGCTATTGCTTTGTTTGCTGTTCTGCTGACTTCAGCTACGTCTTTCCGACCATTCTATCGGTATATGACTCTGTACCTTTGCCACAACCTTGGTTTTGACCCGATTCTGTCCGACTCCGCTTGTCTGTCTGTATCTGTTGTTTCTCTATCAGTGTCTTGTAACTCCTGGTGTGCCCCCACTTTTCCTGTCCATGACTTGTTTTTGGCTTAACGTTTTTCTGCGTACTAGTGTGAACACTGGTCTAGCTCTGGTTTCCTGATACCTGTCCACTCCACCATCCAGCGGCTGCGAGACAAAGTAAGTTTTTCCGTGTCACCTAGCAGGGTCACTAAGGGTCTTTTAGTTAGGTTCCTGAGAGCGTGTTTGCCCTTGTCAGGGCAATTTTATCTGCTGCAGGCAGGACCAAAGCCAGCAGCAACGTTGCAAGGTTAGTTCGCCACCATCATAGCCTTTACGAAAGATATACATACATTTTTATTTACCCTTATTACATTACATCATATGAATACCCGATCTGCTCATCTTACAACAGCATATTATTCAATATAATATTTGTACAACTAATAATAATGGTTCCATGTACAATCCCCCCCCCCCCCCACTACTCCCTTTACCACCAATGACACAATTCTGCCTTTTAATCCCAACTATACTGTAAGAGTTAAATCTATCGAATTTCTTCTTTTATAGCAAATCCTTATCCAGAGTCTTAAAGTTATTCTTAAATCCTATTATGTAGTTTTTAAGTCATGGGAAAGTAAGTTATCCTTATGTTTTGTGGAATGAGTCACCGCCGCAGACGTTTCCAGGATCTGTATATGTTCCTGGACTCATCTGGAGAAATACTGACAATTATCTTCTAAAGTCATTAGTGCCATCATAAACTGCGGTTTTATTGCTTTGATGTGATTATACCATAATCTCCCTATGTTTAGTTTCTTTGTTTTGCTGTTTTGTTGCTATCCGTGTATTACTAAAAGAAGCGAGCAGTGTATTATCGTATTTATTACACAGTATAATTATCAATTTACAGCAATAGACTCTTCCTGTCTAGTTCTTATTGTAATGTTTAGACATTTAACATTAAATTGCTGTGACTAGGCCTTAACCCCTTATGATAAGCCATATTTCCCAAGTATTCCCATGCCAAAAACAGTAACTTTTCTACTTTTCCATCAATATAACTGTATAAGGGCTTACTTTTTGCAGGATGATATGCAGATTTTAATGGCACCATAATGGGGTGAAGAATATTGATTACATTTCATGGCAAATCTTGTTTTTTGGAGATTTTTTCACCATACTTGACAAATAGTGGTTGATATAGTTGGATGAAGTGATACCTATTATGTGTAGTTTAGTTATTCTTTTACATCTATAGTGAAACAGTATTTTTTTCCTTTTTATCTTGGGGTTCTTTTTTACACTTTATTGATATTTTTTACTGCTGTATTTAGTTTCACGATGGGACTTTCAAATCCTATCATTTGATTGCTTGTATAAGGGGTGTAACTACAGTGGTAGCAGCTGCTATGGGGCCTGCAGTGTCAGGGGGCCTCAGCATCCAACCTGACACACTAATGAATAAAGAATGTGTACCAATATAAACATATTAATTCTTTTTTGTTTTCTTTTTTTTTTAAAGTATTTTTTTTATTTATTTTAACAAAACAATAAGGTTACATACAGTAATTTGTGTTGCAACCTAACAACATACTTGATTGCTTAGTGAACAATGGACATATATTTTGAACATTACAACTGAGTTGATCACTTAGTCGTACATTAGGTAGATCTTTATTAATGTTCAGCTAAATTTGGGTTATCTAATTCTTGATTACATTGCATGTCACCAGCATTTTTCACTAAGGGGAGCTAAATTTTTAATAACAACTAATTACACATTAGCTTATATTTTGAGTACCCATTTGTATATGAATTATGCTTATTCCTGGAATACCCCCTTTAAGTACATTATCCAGAATTAAAAATTGCACTTACACTTTAGGATGGGCAATTTGCATGTCATTGGGATAATAATACAGCCAAGATTTCAAATGATCAGCAATACCAAGGGCCAAAAATGTTGCCCCTGTTCGTGCAGATTATCCCCAGTCAATATTCTAATAGACCAATCCTACAACCAGTTCCTCCAAAAACTTATGCAAAATAAAACCCCCCACACAATGCTGGTTTTACTGGTGGGGAGTTGGGAGGGGGCAGATGCCTTTTAACATGATGTGTTATTTGAAAATTCCAAAAATGTGGTTATCTTTTATCTTGAATATTTGTTAAGCATCTAAATATCTATTTGTCACTTGCTGCATATCTAAAGAATTTAAGAATTTCATCCCCCTCAGCCAACAACAAATGTGATGCCCCTATTATCTGCTCCTTCTTCATCACTATGATAATGACACCCTGTAATCTCTGCTGAACTTAATTATCTTTCACAGATTGGAAACAAACATTGTGGGAAAGCCATGGGTCATCAATAGGCTTTACCATAAATGACTCCTGACTACCTGGTTGGGGCCGGACGTTGCGTAAAGCTAGAATTAAGGCTCCAGACTTGCAGCCTCTGTCAAAAAAAAAAAAAGTTGAAACGATTTTCCACAGCGGGTCCTAGGTAATTAGTTTTATAGCTGTTGTTGACAAGTGCTGTTAAAACTCTTGTCATTCATCCTGGCTGGCTCCAAAAGTTTGTCCTAGATTTACAGGATGAAGAGAGCAAATTACATCACTGGCTTGTCTGTAGAAAAGCAGGATTTGGGGGAAAAACAAGATTGCGGAATGCGTGAAAAGATAATAATCCCTCAGCCCACACAGTCTACAATCCCAACCCATGACTTTGTTTATCTTGAATAGTTTTTAGTTTTAGTTTGAATCCTTAATTATGGCATATTTCTAAAAATAGCTTATGCCCAGTAAAGATTGTTGTGTTTCTAAAAAAAATTCACACATGACTTCTCCTTGTAAACCGAGCACACTTCCATGCAGGTATGTGCCCCCTCTGGCAGAATCCTCTCTTCTTTTAGCTTCTTATGCCATTGTTGTTATGAAAAAAAGGCTTTAAATTATGCATATGAGCCCAAGGGGCTCCAGGCTCAGTTAACAACTATGGAGCCCAGAGCCCCTCAGGTTCATTTGCATAATTTTAAAAGCCTTTTTTTTGTTAAAAAAAAACAGATATAAGAAGCTAAAAGAAGAGCAGATTCTGCAAGATGGTGCACACATCAGTATGTCAGTGTACTTGGTTTACAATCCTTCATCCTGGTGGTAGATGTCCTTTAAGAGAACTAGTTTTCACAGTACAGATTATCATGTTCTTGGCATTCTCCACTATCATGGAGTTTGGGAAAAGGAATTCCAAATTATAATGTAAATAGCGTCAGATTTGGGAGCTGTGACAAGTATTGGAAGATTGGGGGATCTTGCAGAAACAGCTGAAAGTTTATAAAAATGGGTTTGGATGTCTTCTTACAGCAAAGTAAGGCTACATTCACACCAGCATGGTAATGGCTTTCCATTACACACACCTTTTAAGAAGTTCTTCCGCTCACCTTATATTATATCACCCCATATATATCCCTCCATTATCTATCCATTATTAAAAGCGGTGCTATTTTTATGCTGTTAAAAACAAAATGTGTAACAGAACCTGCCAAAAGCAGGACTAAAATCAATGCTTATGGTCAAATTATGCTACCTTAAAGGAAATCTACCAACAAAAACCATCATGATAAACTAGGGGCACTTAATCATAGACCCAGGCACTGTGACTGTGGTAATCTTCTAATATTTGTTATCCATGGCCTCCTTCCTCCTAAAATCAACCTTTTAAATGTATGCTCATGAGCCTGAGGGCTCCTGTGGGTGTTAGTAGAGCCCCCCATAGCTGCAGCTTCATAGACTGTTACAATGTTTGCAAGGAGTACTTCCCTCCTCCTACTGTGTGCCAAAACTTCTTGTGCTGCAGTGAGATTATATCAGGCTTAGGGAGGGGCCAGGTGCTGAGGGAGCAGAGGGGGAGGGGGAGACAAGGTAACAGCCAGTGAAGCTGAAGCATGGAGGGGCTCTGGTAACATGTATTAAAATAATTATAACAGCTGATTCTAGTAGAAAGGAGACCATGGAAAACAAATACCATGGAAAAATAAGATTACCACAGTCCCGGTGCCTGGATCTATGAGTAAGTGTCACTGGTTTATCATGCTTGATTTGATGGTAGATTTCCTTTAAATGAGGCATCTCCCTATACAAAGTCTTGTGACATAACCAAACTAGTACGTCACATCCAAAGTGCATAGGCAACTAATTGTAGACTACAATGCTTCTGAATTATTGTTCCTCATCAGTACAATGTAGGGAACTGGTCTTTGCTAGGTGAGAAGCCATGAACATGGGCCAGGAAAGAAATCATTCATATTATGGAGATTATGGGTAGGGATATGCAAATAAGTTTTTAAAAATGAGGAAAAAAGAAAACCCTGCCTCCCGTGATACCATAAATAATACTAAATAATTGTGTATAATTCTCCCCCTGGCCATGATCTTTTGTAAACTATGAGGCTGGTGGTTGTATGTCCCCTTTTAAGCTCACATGTCTTCCTATCATTATACACAGCAGTTACATATACTGTATTCCTACTAATGATACCATTTGTAGGTATCATTATTTGTCAGATACACGCACTAAGAAATTGTTGTTTTGAAACAGAAACTCTTCTACAACACTTCAGAAATGTCTGCACTGAGCCCCAACATACAACAATTAGTTATAGTTTGGAGCAATATAGAAGCGTGTCGTCCTCCTACAGAGCAGGAAAACTACAGATACTGCAATGCAGATTTTATTCCAGGCAGCCAGAGATCCCAGTACAGACCTCGCTTATAATGAAATAACAAACTCTGCAATATTCCTCATCCCCCCGGGCTGTTGTTCTAGGTTTTTTTAGGACATTTCTGCAGTCTCTCCTTTTTTTTCCAACTCAGCGAGAGTTTTGTTTGCAGACATATAAGGATCTTTTTGTCTTGTATATCGATTTGTTGAATTGTGATTCTAGGGCTGACAATGCCGGAGTTAAAGGGAACCCGCGACCATGGCAAATCTACTAAAATGAAGACAGAGCTCATTACTACACCCACTCAATGCCTTGTTTTACTCCTAAAAATAGGGCAATCGACAGCACTTCGTAAGGCAAGTATGGTAATTTGGAGGATTCTTACTGTCTGTTATTCCAGGTTAACCAGATCTGATACATCCATAAAAATAAAGAAACAAACCGCAGCACTGCACAAGTTAGAAGTACCAAAAAACACAACAGGGCACATTTACTTACCCGTCCCGTCGCGATCCCCGAGGTGCGTTATCCGATGAGGATTCACTAAGATCGTGCGTCCGATGTCCTGCTTGTGTCGCTTCCCCGCTCAGGTCCGCCGGAGTACACCATCTTCTTCCCGGTGTATGTGAGTGCGTGTCTTGCGACAAATTGCTTTTAGGTCCGCGGTTTGTCTGAATCAGTTGGGTTGCCGACAGCCACGCCCCCGATTTGTGTCGCATGAAAGCCAGGCACCAAAATCCGATCACATGCGCCAAAACCCCCTGTGCAATTCAGAGTGCAACTCTGGACCATTAGTTAATGAGCCAATGTATCTTATGTTTCTTGGATCAAGCACAGGAAAGGTCCCTGGGGTCTCTATATAAAACCCTCTACTTTTGGTTGCCTCACAACTAAAGATGAGTGGACCTAATGTTCCAATGGCCGCGCAACCTTGATGTATTGCCGCATTCGCAGGCAAACTGCCAATCTGGCAATACTCGGAACCCTTGTTGTATAGTTGTTCACACATGCCATATGATCAATAAGTTACACTCTAAAATGGACGGGGTACATTCTGAATACCATTCCAAAAAAGTTACAAAAATCTTTATTTCAGCCAGGACAAAACACACATTCAAGCAGACTATGTAAAGCCTCATACAGACTGTGTGCCATTGTTCCTCGCCCGTTTAACATTGGCCGGCGGGCAACGCTCACCTAGCCAATGTGCATTAAAATTGCTCAGTCACCCGGCATACTAATGGAGTGTCAAGACACGCTGCATGCACTGTTCCTCACCACGCCGTGCTCATACACAATAGAAATGTAAGGGGGCTGTCTCCTAGCTGCAATTTGTGTGGCTAGCCTATGGCCAAAAAATAGAGTCATGTGCATGAGACCTACAAAGGTATATTAAAGGTATAGTCCATGATATTATATACAGCCACCTATACAATGAAAAAACACCACAAATAGAATAAAGAATGTTAAACAAATTAAAAATCTTGCCTAAAACAACCTTATCCCATGTGTATTTCTATAATATATATAATCAATAAGATCAAACAGGCAATTTGTGAAACAACCCAAAATAAAATAAACCCTAGTGGTCAGTGATGGGCTCTAAGTTCAGCTCCAATTGGGTTTGTTTTCTGCTGCTCTTTTGGAACCTTGAAGAACTAGAAGCCAATGAATTTTCCTTTGAAGTAATTGAAGGCCATTTCAACCCTGACTTACAAGCATTGTTCTCCACTAGGGGAACATTTTCCATGATGGGATGAGGAAACATTGCCTCTTAGCTACCTTGGAGGGCAGCCCCTTTATACAAGGCATTTTGGTGCTCTCTGAGATTGCTCACTTTAGAATTTATAGAGTTTATACAACCCTTTTCAGACCAGGAGAGGCAAATTTGCCAGCATTTGTGACTGTTAGCAAATACCCCTGACCACTGTATTTCATAGTGGCCGGCACATAGTGCGAAAATCATATTGTCCAGAAGATAATTTATTCTAAAAAAAATGACAAAATATGTTCATGATGAGGAAAGAAGACCTGCTGTTCAACTCTTGGAGCCTCTTATCTAGGAAGCAATAGGAATGAACATGTCAATCAAACATGGCTGGTAATCCCTTCCTCTTCGCTGAGAGCAGGTGTTTAGCACTTGTTCATGCAGAAGGGGACACAACAGGATCCTAATGTGTTTGAGAAGCTTAAAGAGGATTTGTCCTGGAGACAGACTTTGACCAGACAATCCACTTCTAGGACCTTCTCCCGTAATTGTCATCGGGTGGAGGGCATGATTCCTATCAACCAAAAGGGAATCCCTGATATGAATTGACTGGGTGATTTCATTTCGCTTCCTGAAAACCCCTAGGGGCAGGGGTGGGGTAGAAATAGAAAGTATTCTTGACCTGCTCCGGCTCACTGTTGCTCTGCTAGTTCTATTTTTCGACACTGTACTGGTTGAATTATATATGGTTACGGGGGGAGTGAAGGTTTGACTAGGGGGATCCTGGGAACAAAAAAGAAAGTGACCTCCCATGGTCAAAGAAAGTGACCTTCTGCAGTCTGAGGAGGACACTTAATGGTGGAAGCAGGTCCTGTGAGCCCCAAGAACTTCTGGTTGTAGGCTTTCTTGCTTTCCCACTCCTGTCCCCTAGGGTTGTTTCACATTCCTGCAATATCCCTTTAATAATGACTTTTATTGCCATATACTGTAAATCCCTGAAGGTATATCCTATTTTTACAATGACGATGGCTGCTATAGCTTCAATCCTCACCATATGTCTTACGGCTAATGACAGATGAAAGGAATAGCTATAAGTTTTTAGGTCCCAGGACCCAGTTTTTGCGATGGGTGCAGATGGCAGAGGTGGAACCCTCATCTATTATACATTTATAGCATTACATCCTATAGGTGGGAAAAAAATACAGGACTGAAAGGACAAGAAGTAGAAGGACCAAAAAAATTAGTTAATTCTAGATCCGAATGTTATAAGAAGAAGAATAAAGTCAAACAAAAGAATTAGAATATAGAACGGACACATAAGGAAGCACAAATCAGGACCCACCAGAGACAAGGAGACAGATAAGAGGTGTCAGACAGAGGAGACAGAGAGGGAAGAAAGGATATAAAGATAAAGCTGAGACCTGGCTCTGCTGTTACTACAAAGCTGTATATCTAGTTGGTGGTGCCATAGTCTTATAGATTTATGGTCCCATGTGGACAATAGTTCTGTAAGGTGGACACAATGGCAGGTTACGATAAGACCGGCGTCTCCCACTGTAGTAATTCAGCCATTTATACTCTCTGGTGAACCATGTCTGTAATGGCTCAGCTTACTAAAGGTGACCATAACCATGAGAAGGAAGTAGCTTGATGGGTGAAATGGGTGAACAACTTTACAACAAACATCTGTCTGCAGAACAATTGTCACCAGGTAGGGGATGAAATGTCCTTTCTAGAATTCCCTCTTTAAGTGAAATCTTTACTCATTTAACAATAAAAATGTATAAAATGAGTCATATTTTGCCTGAGATGAGTCTCTTTTAGAGGCTACTAATGGAAAGGTCTTGATAAATGCAGCATAAAGCATTTTCTGGTGCAAATAACATCATAAATCTGGAAAAAATGGCTTAATACATTTCATCCATTGTATATGACACATAAATGTGGATGGTGTCACCTCCCTATGATTAGAAATGTGTGACATACTTACCCCCTCCCAAAATCCTTCTGACAACTGCATTTGCACTGAGCCCACACTCTGGGGGTCATTTACTAAAGGCCCGATTCGCGTTTTCCCGACGTGTTACGCGAATATTTCCGATTTGCGCCGATCGTACCTGAATTGCCCCGGGATTGTGGCGCACGCGATCGGATTGTGGCGCATCGGCGCCGGCATGCGCGCGACGGAAATCGGGGGGCGTGGCCGAACGAAAACCCGACGTATTCGGAAAAACCGCCGCATTTAAAAACCGAAAAAGTGTCGCTTGGGGACCGCTTACCTTCACTTGGTCCGAGGTGGTGAATTCCGGCGCGATGAGATGACTTTCAGCGCAGCAGCGCCACCTGGTGGACGGCGGAAGAACTACATTCATAAATCCCGGCCGGACCCGAATGCAGAGCAGAGAACGCGCCGCTGGATCGCGACTGGACCGGGTAAGTAAATGTGCCCCTCTGTGTTACAGGCTATGCTTCATACATTACATACAAATTCAGTCCATGGTCAACTTCCAAGTTTTTTTTAGTAGCCACAGCATTTTCAAAAAAGTTGGAATTTCAAACAGAATGTATTGGTCTGCCCATATAAAGGAGTAGGTGATCTACTGTACAATTATATATTAGGCAATTATTATAGAAATTAATAGAATTAGTTAACAATTAAATTGGTTTATCAGGGGCTGATCACAGTTTTTTATGTGTATCAGGGCGCACTTTATATGCCAAAATTCATGATAAAGACTGTAGGATGGAACTTCCCATTGATTTCACGTCTATTATTATCAATTTCTTAATCACAACAGGTTCACAAAGCAGCTCCTTACACTCTCTAGTTCTATACACTTATAATGGTTTCCCTTATATCCAGAACAATATATGCACGTAACATAATATTAAGGGATTATGCACATTCATGTCAATGTACAGTGCAGCAAATTGATTATCCAGTTCAGCAAAGTGATGTCACAGCCCGGATATTAGGAAACAGCAATGACACAATTATAATAAGAACTCAAAGATTACTTATTGATTTATTCCTAGTGCAGGGACTATAGTGACTTATGTCTTCGGTATTCCCTGAATCTCAGAGTCATGATCCGCCCTTCAAGCCTTGTACTAGGTATAATTCAATGGATTAGAATTGACTGGAATGAACCATTAATACAGTAATGTCACAGTACAAAGATAATGCACACAGAGATGTCACAGTACAGGGATAACACACACATGGGGGCACATTTACTTACCTGTCCAAGTCGCGATCTCTGATCCGGAATGTGCAACGATCATGGATTGTGCCGCGATTAACTACGCCGGATATATCCTGCATCTGTCGCTTCCCTGCTCAGGTCCGCCGGAGTTCACCTTCTTCTTCCCGGTGTATGTAAGTGCTTGGGCTTGTGACACAATTTAAATGTTTAAATGTTAAATGAAAGCTGGCGCCGATGCGCCAAAATCAGATCACATGCACCAAAAACCCCTGCTAACTGCAGCACAAAAATGAAAATCGTTGGAATATCCGACGATAGTGCGCTCCATGGACTCTTAGTAAATAAGCCCCATGATGTCACAGTACAGGGAGGGGATAATACAAACAGTGATGTCACAGTACAGGGAGGGGATAATACAAACAGTGATGTCACAGTACAATTTATTTATGTAGCCTAGTGCCAATATACCATTGTATAATTCCATTTATATGTCTTTTCATATTGTCGTGTACAGTACTTATTTTTTTTAAATAATAAATGTGTTGTAGACCTCAGGCCATCATGCATAGCTGAAGAACAAAGATTATGAATGATGAGGTCTGGATGCTGACGTCTTATTGCAATAAGTCACTGTTATATATTAAGCAATGTGGAGGAGAGTTTGATGATGAACAGTAATAAATTCCATACATTCATCGCTGCTATGACTTATACTCCTCTGGCATCTACTGCTGCACATGGAGCTTGTAACTCAGATAACTTACCCACAGTATGATAACAGCGTCACAGGATTCCTGTGTAAGTTATACACTGAGCATTGTGTATGTCTAGTAAGACGATTAATGCCGATGTCTTCAAATTACATTTCTGGAATTTTAACGGAAAAATTTCATAAATGTGTGATTGTTAGGGGTCTGTATGATTGGTAAAGCGAATGTGCACAGTGCTCAAATGTTTAGTGGTTGACCATACACTATAATTTACTGATTCTTCTATATATGAGTAAAGGGGCTGTACAGTGATTTACATTATTTATGTAGATCCCCAGAGGGAAAAACAAACCATGTATTCACACTTTCTAGCGCTCTGGATGATGGGTGATGGGTTACAGCTGTCACAGTTGACATCTGTATAGTTGACAGGGTGTACACCTCTACGGCAGTGATGGCTACCTTTGGAGCTCAGTGTTTCAAAATTCGTTAAAAAACAAAAGCATAATTGGGTTGGTGTGTCACTTCTAGAAAAATCTATAATTTTGTGATATTTGTAGCTCTAATAACAAAAAGTTATCTTCCCCCAGTGGTAACTGTGGTGGGTACACTGGCAGCAGGGTGAGATTTTGGTAGCTCTTTTAAAATAAAGGCCGTTGTAAGGAGTAGACACGTGAGTTAACTCTCCTGTCCCCCCTTAGTCACTGGAATGGACCTTGGTCCAGTCGTCTGCCGCTGACAGGGCAGCTGTGGGACACAGTTCCCATGTTTCAAGGTGAGGGTGGGTGACTTTGTGAGGGTGGGAGACTTCACTGCCTTCAGTAATGAGGATAAGATGGCCGCCGCTCATGAGACGCTCTCAGCATGAGAGTTGCCTTCTGTCTGGTAGTGAAGCCGGAGCAGACATCATCAGCATCTTGAGGTGGGGCAATTCAATGCTCCGCTTCCAGATGCTAAAACGTCTCGGTATGTCACCTCTGACACTCGTGTTATAAGTTAGCCAACACTGTTCTACAGCCTGCAACTGCTCCTGTAGCAGGAGTGTGGCTGTTGGCACTGCATTGCCACTGAGCCTCTGTATATAAACACCACAAAACCATTCTTAACCAGAACATTGGAGAAGGTGAGCTCTTTGTTATTCTTGTACCCCTTTGGACATATTTATAAAAACCCCTAATCCTGGCAGAGATTGGGTCATCTCTAGGGTCACCCACTCCCTTTAATACTAGGATGTGACTACCCGAGCAGTCAACAAATGCTTTATCCTTTTGTCCAGGACGACCATTCGGATTTTTGCTTTGACGCTGGGGCCATCTTTTTGGGGAAAGTCTTACATTGGATCTCCTACCATTAGTAATGCTCTGACTATTAGGTAAATGTTGCCAAAGAGAAATGTTTGACAAAATCTTGAATCTGACCATTTGTAAAATGCAGCTTTCGTAATTCGCTCTAAGCTCAGAGACATGAGAGGTGGAAATCTTCTTGTTTTATTGCGCTATATACAATAAGTCGCATTTTTATGAGTGTGCAAGGTCATTGTGTGTGTGTTTAAGTTCACTAACAGACTCTAAGAAGTGAATTATTCTGAAAAGAGAAGATTAATGTTGTTCATAAAGGGATTTACGTGGACATAGATATTGATGTCCTATCCTTTGTATGGGTCGGACACCTAGAACCTCATTTTTAGCAGTTTGAAGTTTTATGATTTCATGTGTCAGACCCCAAACATCTCAAAATACTATACTCGACCATAGATTGACCATAGATTTAATATAAATATGATCAAAATGAATTGAGTCGGAATACTAAACAGCGAAACTCCCTTTAGAGATCATTGTCTATTCACTACCATGGAAAGCAGCTATTATAGTGATAATTTAAATGGGTTTTCCAGGAATTCTTCAAAGCTTTCGCCCAGGACAGGGGTGGCAAAAAAAAGAAAGCTTGACAAAGTTCAAGGGGTTACCAGGGGGTTACCAGGAGCCATTTTGACCTTCCTTTGTTGTTTACTCATTGGGCAAAGCAGGTTCCATGACCTCTGATGGAATTACCAGAGGTTATGTCCTTAGGATAGGACATTAATATTGAAACTTTAAAGTCCCATGTTTACCATCTCTTAGTCTAGAGGAGATGACAAATTCATGCTATACATGGACCACATATTGAATTCAATGGAAACTTTTTAGTTTTTTAGCCTTTAGATAATACACTTGTTACTTGTTATTGACTGGTGATCACTCTAGCCGAAAAGGGGTCGTAGACAGCAGTGGATTTCAATGTAGGCAGTAGTCTGGAGCCCAAGCCTTCTAGAGGGCCCTTAGCCACCCACCAAATTTTATAAAGAGAAGGACCTTAACCCAGGAAATTCCCATACATCTCTTCCTGCTCTCAATACATATGTACACATGAGCCATATCAGGACCTTTGAAGGTCCTCCAAATGTCCTGAAAAAGCAGATTGGAAGCAGGCAGAAGGAACGCTTTCCCAAGAAGCTGGATTCTAGTACTATATGTAGGAAGTGAATTCCAGACTTGTAGGGGCTATAATGTGCATACAGCTCCGGGCCCATGGAAGTCTTGATCCACCCTTGGTTGTAGAAAGTGGTCAAGCCATATAAATTACAGAACACACATATAACTATTTTGCAGACCTGGATAAAAGATGGAACATATGCTAGTATGAAGCTTCATGGATCCTAAAGCAAAATCATCACAAGGTCCCATAACTAATATAGTCCGCACAGTAGGACCTCTCCTACTGGTTGCCCACTACAGTGATAGACAGTAGCATTGTGTATAATGTACAATGTGAGCATTGAGGAAACAAAACACTGAATAGGCGCGACAGTTGTGACTGATGATCCAGTTCATGTGTTTATATGACCCCCTTATGATCTATAGGAGACTTGGCTGCTTCCTCCTTATGAATGGACCCTCTTAGGTCACTAATTAAATACAACTGTGTTCTTTGACTGATTGCAAAATATTCCTTTCTTAACACTCCGTAGGGACGGACAAGGCAGAGTTTGTGGATTTAAGAAAAAATTATCTCACGCTGTGAGTCTCTTGATGTGGCTGACCTCCGACATATGTCCCAGATGACCGAGCCCCACTGTCTTTCTCCACACTTCTGTCACACTTATCCTGATACTGTATGCGCTGGGCGATACCAGGGCTGAAGAGCTGTCAATCACTTACAGAGAATTAGCCTAGTTTTGTTGTCCAGCCTGCCGTACACACCCAGATGTTGTGCTTTTCATGCAAATCAATGGGACATGGTGTTCACCTACAGGGAATTCTCACTAATTGTAATTCTAATTGTAATTCACTAAATGTAATTCTATGAACAAGACTTTTTCACTTGATGGAATCAACTATATTACTATTCCATGGAGATAGATTAGAAGACCGTCTCCTGAAAGCACTGCATGTCCTTTTCTTGACAGCCAAGATGGCCTTGTAGGCTAGATGGCTACAATAAAAACCTCCCCAGTTCTCTGAGGTTACATCTCCCCCTCTACACCTCCCCCTCTATGAGAATTACATCTGCCTTTAAAGTATGAAGGTGCGACTCAAACAAGGTAGCATGGCAAAAATAAGTTTAAAAATAAAAAAGGAAAACGTTTTTGACAACTTTTTTTCTCAGATGCTGAAATCAGGGAGTTAGTCAGACAGTTTCTTTATTCTACCTAGAATCCGACATTGCTAGGCGACTAGAAAGACTTAAAGGGGTTTTCACACTAAACAAGTTAGGCCCTATCCACAGGACGGCACTCGGCAATCTCCATCAGCTCCATAGAGATGAAGGGGGCAGCCTGGCCATGCGTGACCGGCTGCTCCACTCATATCAGGGAGCGACAAGAAGACCAAAGGCCTCCAATCTCACCTTGAGACACCCACTGATCAGCAAGTAAGGCCCTATGCCAGCTTTTCACTCTTCGGACAGGACCAAGCAGCACAGGATGGGTCACTTTAAAGTAGCAGGGCACTACCTGGACTGCCTAAGATTGCAGGAAGTTGCCATGTCTGGCAAACTCTGTGCCTGGGAGACAGCCTGTGTGCCCACCTAGAGCCCTTCAAGTGCCATCTCTGGCACCAGTGCCATAGGTTAGCCACCACTGCCCTATGCTGTGCATAAGGCCTAACTTGTTTTGTTGGAAACCCCATTTAAGTTTCCTCCCACTGACCCGAGGGACCCCTGTGAAACCTGTATGTGTGTCCCAGTGTAGTAGGTGTGCGTCTGTGAGACCGAGGTGGGGAGGCAGGGTGGGATGGATGGGTGTGGTGGGATATGGCACCCAGTTGTTCTAAATGTGATAACCCATTTACTGTATCCCTTATGGTTTTTGAGCCTGCTTGCTCTATTTACTGTTTTATTCTTGATGGCTATTTTAGCCTTGTTGTATTTTCATTGTAATAAATAAAAATTCTATAAAAAGTTGACAAAAACACAGAGGCCACTGCACAGCATCAGAGGTCCCACAAGTTATACCCCACCAATCCACAGTATTATGGTAACATGACAGCCCCTGCTAATAAGCCAAACATTAATTATCCCAGACAACCCCTTTAAGACATTTAGAAAAGTTAGTGGAGAAATCTGCAAGTATAGACGGATATCCACCTTAAAGAGGTTGTACAAAGTTTCATTGTTTTTCCCTGTCCACAGGATGTGATCGGTGGGGTCTGGGGTGACTGGGTCCTTCACCAACCACAAGAACAATGTTCCTGGTCTCAGTCAATGATGTAGAAGAAGGTCGAGGATGCCTCCTACCAATCCATTCAATGCTACAGCAATCAATTCAACACTCGGATATCTCCAGCACTTCAATTCACTGTATATGAGAGTGGCGGAGATCTGCAACTTTGGAGACTCCAATAGACCAAAAAATGGAGTGGCATGCACAATCTTAGTGTGAACAAGAACCCCATTCTCATGATCATCGGGGCTTGGTAGTGAAAAAAATACAATTTAGTACAGCCCCTTTAAGAAGCCAGAGCCACTCAGGCCTGTTAGATGTGCATGCTGGTCTCCAGTGATTGTATAGATAAATGTACATATATGATGTACTATGATGGTATACATCATGCATTGGATTGGGTTTAGGGGATTGAGTAGTCACATTGCTCCGCCAAAACTGTACTCAACAACTTCCTATTGTCAGAGCATCTTTCACATTCTCATTCACAAGTCCGGTGACAAGTAGATTTAATGGACACTGCAGTCAATAAAACATTAATACATTTCCGAACAACGTGGAGTAAAATGAGTCATGCATTGGTAATAAATACCTGTAGTAACTGTAAGACCTGCGCTGATGTCATAAAACACACATGTGATATAACATACACACATCTCAAAGAAGATATATAGAGTTAAAAAAATAATAAAGTTAAATATTTTCAAATTTTTGTATTGCGTCGGGTAAAATATGTGTCAAACATATAACAATTTCCACATTTAGGATTTGTAAACTCACATACTCATTGGTAGGCAAAGGGCAGGGGGCTCCTTTACTCCGGTGGATTCCTGTGGAGCTGCACATAGGGTACTTCCAGTCTTGCTCAACATCCGGCCATTATGGTTCCATACAACTTGTAACTTGTAAGTAATACCTTTTGTAAAAGAGAAATTGAAATGATATTCTAGGGCAGGGGTAGGGAACATATGGCTCGGGAGCCATATGTGGCTCTTTTGATGGCTGCATCTGGCTCTCACACAAATCATTGATTA
Organism: Engystomops pustulosus; assembly: GCF_040894005.1. NCBI lineage: Eukaryota > Metazoa > Chordata > Amphibia > Anura > Leptodactylidae > Engystomops > Engystomops pustulosus. Next base: position 150,920,123 of record NC_092416.1, on the reverse strand, counting down.
ATAGCGATGGGCAGTGTGTACATCTAAAACACACACAGCGATGATCACTGGATGCAGGCAGGGATGTTAAGCAATGATGTAGCGGTGCCTGGGTCATAGAGAAGAACGCAAGAGTGATGAGAAGCTGCTGAAGGGAGAGCAGATAGGTGAGTATTCCCTTTTTTTTCTACCAGGTTTCTACTGGGGGCATGTGCTGGAGCTACCTATCTACTGTGACCTTGGGGCATGTGATGGGGCTACCTATCTACTGGAGGCATGTGCTATGACCACCTATCTACCTTGGGCATGTGCTGTGGCTACCTATCTATTGGGGAGCCTGTGCTGTGGCTACATATCTACTGGGGAGCATGTACTGTGACTGCCTAACTACTGGGAAGCATGTGCTGTGACTACCTATCTACTGAGGGGGTCATGTGCTGTGGCTAACTTTCTACTGGGAGAATGTGCGATGACTACCTATCTAATGGAGGGCATGTTCTGTGGCTACCTATTTACTAGCAGGCATGTGATGGTACTACCTATCTACTGGGAGCATGTGTTGTGATTACCAATATACTGGGGGCATGTTCTGTGGCTACCTATCTACTTGGGTGCATGTGCTGGGGCTACCTATCTACTGGGGGTGCATGTGCTGGGGCTACCTATCTACTGGGGGTGCATGTGCTGTGGCTACCTATTTACTGGGGGTCATGTGATGTTGCTACCTATTTACTGGGGGTCATGTGATGTGGCTACCTATCTACTGGGGACGTGTACTGGGGCTACCTATCTACTGGGGCGTATGAATGGTGGCTACCTAGTTACTGGGGGCCATGTGATGTGGCTACCTATCTACTGGGGGGTATGTGCTGTGGCTACATATTTACTGGGGGCCATGTACTGGGGCTACCTATCTACTAAAGGGGAAGTGCTGTGACTACCTATCTACTGGGGGACATGTGCCGTGGATACTTATCTACTGGAAGGCATGTGCATATTATACGGCTCTCAGAGAATTACATTTTAAAATATGTGGTGTTCATGGCTCTCTCAGCCAAAAAGGTTCCTGACCCCTGTTCTAGGGGTTTAGCCAGGTGTGTAACTAGGAGAGACAGGGCCCCGTAGCAGGCTTCTGAATGGGGCCCCCCTTCCCACTTAAAAAAATGTACATATTTCTATACTCAGGCATGTGAGTTACAATCACACATTTACTCACTCATGTGGACACATATAGAACATAACACACACAGACAGTGCCATATACAAGATACAGCATATATACACACATAAAGTATATACAGACACCACACACTGTACACACATAAAGCATATACACATCATAGATGCAGCATATATACACTCTTTAGTAAGGCAGGTTGTATGCCGGGTCCCCCTGACACTGTAAGCCCCATAGTAGTTGCTATGACTGCTACCGCCATAGTTACGCCCCTGAGTTTAGCAGCTCATTAAAATCTACAATGTACTAAATTCTGTATTGGTGCCAGGTAAGCATAAATGTGAGGGGTATTGTACCATGTAGGATGGTGGTGCTGGTGGTTCTGGCACTCTGCCACCTTCCATTGTAGAGAAGAGGAGATGGAGGTGGATGAGAAGCTGTGACTACTGTTTCCAGTTGAATTGATCCATGTCCACTGAGTTCTCCAGATGAAAAGTAGACTCTTCAGGAAACCCAGAAGGCTACAGAGAAGTTGATAACAGTAATTTGTCTTAAAATCAACTGGAGTATGTCTCCTTTCTATCCATGTTGACACGTTACAACTACCCGAGTGACTCCAACAATATCTTTACTCTCACAGTCTTCTTACATGACCCTATTTTTGGCCCATCTTAAGAAAATCTTGACTAGATGTGTTTATTTTGTATTGGGTTGCAATTGTTCCCCTATCACCACATTGAGTGAGAGCCAGAGCTGTCTAGTTGTGCAATGCTCACTTGTCTGCACAAAGTCTAATTTCTTGTCAAATACTTCTCTTTGCCAGGCTAAAAGAACACAAATATCTGTGTACTTCCCAAGGTTTAGATTATACAGTGAACGTCGAAACCCAAATACGTTACATATTGACCATTTACAAGTCCGCACTGATCACTGGAGTTTGACGGCCTACCATGAATAGAGTCATATATGTCAAATGTGATTAATATAATGAGATGGAATATGAATAGGGTATCTTTATCCAAGCTTAAACATAAGGAAGGAATAATGATTTAGCAGTCTGTTTGGAGGAATGAACCTCTTTTTGAAGGGAACTTGCCATTCAAATTAATCCACCCAAAATAAATACTTCATTAAAATCTATAATTAATGGTTCATTCACATGGCTGCAATGTTAAAACAAATCAGTTTGTAAACTTATATGTAACTCACCTGATGTGAGTTCAATGATATTAATGGGGTCCTGCATATTCAGTGATCACTGCACTACCCTGTCTCCCTGTTCCTGATTGACAGGTATCACTGCTACACCATGCTGCTAGTATAAAACTAGTACTTAGGGACCATCTGCCAATATGCAACTACAGATATATACAGCTCCCTTTAATTTCCCCTGCAGGGGCTGTAGGAAAGGTAGGGGATACTACATAATCCTTTGCTGGAACATTGAGACAGAGACGGACAGGAGCTGTGTGTGACTCAACACTGCTACATCATTAATCTCTTATTCATGAGGGGACCAAGTAAGCAGTGTCATTGGGGAGGTGGGATATACAGAATGTATACTGCAGTTCTCCTCCACTATTACTGGAACAAAGGACATCAATAAAAGTCTTTTTGAGAAGAATGGTGACTCTAATTCCATGGGTAGAGGTATCAGTGCAACATGTATAAAGACATCTAGAAGGTACTGTGTGGGGTTTGTGGGAGGGGGGTCCCTGGTGACAGGTTTTCTTTAACTATATGGTATAACAATTGATAAAGCCATGCCCTTTGATACAATCCACAACTCTGAAAAATCATTTCTGTCTCTTCTTTGTCACGACATTTATATCACAGACAAGAAAGACAGAATGCAATAGATGATAACACTTTTATAGAAAACACCATTAGTACATCCACTACTGACAGATAATATAACATCTAATTTACACCTCCGATCTGAACAGAGCATGTCTAGAAACTCTCCATAGACCTCAATGTGTCTACTCCAGCCTGTAGGTGTCTATGGCCCCATAGTCATGTACAGAGAATAAAATTAGAAAAAAATGTACTGTACAACCACAAACCAAAAAAAAATCTTCTACAACTATTTCTAGCTGGTGACTGGAGTTTTCCTGCCCTGATCTTTCCCAGAATCTTATGAGCCCTTATGTCATTGACTATTAAGGTCTGTGAAGTCTGGTAACTAGAATTATGGATCAATAAAGAAGGATGTCATGTCATTTGTAGATTGATTTCATTGGCACAAATTGTCGAACTGTTTACAAGATTTGGAAACAGAGCCAGAAAGCTAACAGCATCCTTATTTTCTTTACCAATCTCAAAGTTATTTTATAAATCTAAATCTAATTCTGGAATTTTGTTCAAATCTATGTATGTGCCAGACCGGCGGTGGTAGGGGTCCTGTGAGGTGAGTGATGAGTCTTTTCTTTTTTTTTTTAACCCACTCTGCCTATCTCATAAATTGTAAGCTCTTGTCAGCAGGGCCCTCTTACATTAGATGCCACTACATACAGGATTGGATACATGGCCCCGTGACTGTATGAATATTATAGCCCTTACAAGTCTGGAATTCACTTCCTAGATAGGGTAGTAGAATCAAGCTTTTTGGGGAATGGAGGATGCGTCTCATCTGTCTTCTTTCAATCTGCCATGAAAAGATGTTCGAGGACCTTTAGAGGGCCTGAAAGGGCTCTTGTGTACAAGTGTATTGAGAACAGGAACAGATGTACTGTAGTTTGGGTGAAGGTTCTTTTCAGTATTAAATTTAGTGGATGGCTTGGGCCCTAGGCCCCGGGGTCCAAACCGCCTAAAATCCATTCCTGACTATATATTTGTGTGTGGTATATTCACTGCTGGTATATATTCATGTGTGTGGTTTATTCATTGCAGGTATATTTGCATTATATTAACTGCAGTTACATATTTATATATTTGTCATGTTAACTGTGTCTATGTATTGACTATTTAGGTCTGTTAGGTGCAGGGGCGTAACTAGGAGAGGCAGGACCACATAGCGGGCTTCTGAATGAGGCCTCATTCCCACTTAAAAAAAAAAAGTATTTATATACTCACACATGCGAGTTACAATCACATATTTATAAACTCAGGCGCTTATATCTAGAGCATATACACACATATACGGTGCTATATACAAACATTTGGCATATATACACACATACAATATATACACACCATACACGGTATACACATACAGCATATACACATCACAGATACAGCATATATACATCACATATATGTTAAATACATATTATGCTGTACAATGCGTAGCATAATATGTATATAATGGTGCAGATCCTTCATTCTTAAGTATGTCAGGTTGGATGATGGGGCCCCCTGACACTGCAGGCCCCATAGAAGCTGTTATGGTGGCTACCAATGTAGTTTTCGGCCCTGGTTGGGTGACTACAATCAGTGGTTTATAAAGTAGGACATGATGTTGTATGCAGCTTGAGTTTATTTGCATAAATTTTAGCTATCCCATGCAAAATAAATAGGAATCTCATATATATTCAACACCACAACCTGTCTGGGCCTCAATAATTTAACCGAGACTGACTTATTCTATTTTCTATAAATATGAGTCACAGAAACAAGAACGCTGATATTTGTTCATTTCCAGGTTTTGTGGTGAAACTGCTAATCCGCGGAGACTCAACATACGGTAGATCTCTGTTCTGAGAACACTGTGTACATGTGTCAGACGCTGATTTCTCCTCACAGCTGCTATTCAGCTGTGCCAGGCTCCGCAGACTGAGACCAAACTGGTTGTCATTCTGCACATTAATGTCCAGTCATAGCCCTCCTCACACTGGTGCTCAGATCAGGCCGAGAGCAGGCGTGGGAGGAAAGGAGCAAATAGAAGAGAGAAATATCACACATGCTGAGGGCTCTGTTCTGGCATAAAAGAGATAGCTTGGATGGTTGAATTCTATTTCATTACAATATTTTGTTATCAATGCTGGACCTGTGTAAAGGTGGATGAATTGATGAACCCTTTTACTTCCAGAATTGTTCAGAATCAAATGATATTGAAGGTGGATAGCACTTTTGTAGTTGCAGGCATTATGAGAGCTCAGGGACAGGCTTGAGATGTGTGGAATAGGTCATGCAACACCCCTGACAATGCATGGTGAGGTTGGTAGTTGCGAATAGCACCCTAGCCAGTTCAGGAGCTGTCTAGGAAGTTTTAGAACTTGGAATACTGAGTAATTGTAGCTGTAGCTACTGCCTGGCAAGGCAACAGTTAACATTGTGATATGTGATTGTCCAATTAGGTTCTTGTAAAGCAAGCTATAAGATGATTGGAGGAATGCTATCACCTGACAAGGGAATATATAAATCCCTGGTGGTAGTATGTGGTCTTGGAATCCAGTCAGTAGATAGAGAATCTCTCTGCACGCTGCCCTCCAGACCCACTACCAGGAGGAAGAGGTACCCTCAGGCCACTGCCTGATACTTGAGAGCAAGTCAGGTGACTTAAGCAAGGCTGTAGGTCAGCCCTCCGGTCTCCATACCAAGCACCTTGACCACAGCGTGTCCAAGGCCGCACTAGCCAGCCACTCCGGTATTCCAGGCCCCGGCTGCCTCCAGGCCACAAGAAAAAGCTTGGCCCCGGTGGGGGATGTTGCAGTCACATAGCAGCATATTATAATATGGGCAGTTTGGACGGTATCCCAGGGCCAGATCTGCAGGTGTGGGGCATGTAGCCACCCAAAACACCCACAAAGTTTGTTACTTTACTATAAAGATATAATAAAGGGAGCAGCCTCCAGCGCTGAAATCTTTATATTGTGCGTGTCATGTATGCAGGAGCTTTTTCAGGACTTTTAAAGGTCTTCAAAGGGTCATAAAACTGCAGAGCTGAAGATTCTCAGCAGGTACCCCACATCCTTTCTCAAAAAGCTTGGTTCTAGTACCATATGTAGGCAGTAATCAAGAAACCAGCAAAGATATATACGCTCATGTGGGCGCATTATTTTCATAAAGCCCAGGGCCCATAGCAGTTGTAATCTAACACTTTGGACACATCCCTTGAGCTAGATGATGTTGGACATTCATCATAGTAAAACAGTAGGAGCCCAGGAGATGCTGCTGATGTCGCATTGACGAAATATTGGTTGGCACAAGTTGGTTATAAGTGATCTATCTCTGGGTTAAAACTGAGGTAGCCGGAGCACGTGTGTAGATTCAAAAAATTACTTTATTAAATATCCATTAAGAAGCACCAGATAGGTGCATAGACGGTGCAGGTTACAAAGGCAAAAAACCTACGCGTTTCAGCTCACTACGGAGCCTTAATCATGGTATGCACAGCAACATTAAAAACAAACCTTTAAACCCTAGAAAACACCTGAACAATCAGTGGCTGCTAGCGTCACATCCGGCAACATAAGCGTAGACAAATCAGTTAACTTGCATATAGTTTACAGAACTGTAAATATGGAAAATATATCACAAATACAAAGTATAGAAGGTATATCACTAATACAAAGTTATCCCCATAAGAATAGTTAATAAATGTATGATAAGTCATTCCTGAAATTCATGCCATGAGGATACCTGGAGTTTAATGCGAGGATCCAGAAAGCCTCCCTCCTAAGGAGGAGTTTTCTCCAATTGCCTCCCCTTAAGGGTCGATTAACATGTTCAATGCCAAAGAAAGAAAAACCAAAAAGGTTTTTATTGTGTACTTCTATAATATATATCTCTGGGTTAGTTCCTCCCTGAGTGCCTCATATGAATATACAAAAACATAAGTCCAACTAGGGCTCCATTCACTTCTATGGGATTATGAAAAAGAGCAGCTCTGGATGTGAAAGGAGCCCTGGTTACTTTTTCATTCACTAGGGAATGCTTGTAAATAACCCAATTAACATTAACAATCTCTTGGCTGAATGATGCATTTGCAGTATACATGTGTTTCAAATATACAATGTAATAGACTGGCTATAGCAAAGGGTTGTTTCTTATATGTAAATACCTTTTCCAGGATGAGATAAGGAAAACATTGGGGCACATTTACTTACCCGTCTGGAGGAGTTCACATTGTGCATTGTCCGACGATTCACTAATATCGTGCGCCTGATATCCTGCATGTGTCGCTTCCCCGCTCAGGTTCGACAAGGTTCATCTTCTTCTTCCTGGTGCATGTAAGTGCATTGTCTTGCGATACAATTTGAAAGTTAAATCCCACACTCTGTCTGAATCAGTTGATCGTCCGACGGCCCACCCCCCGATTTCTGTCGCATGAAAGCCGGCGCCGCTGCGCCACAATCCGATCACGTGCAACACAATACCCTAGTAAATACTTGCCACAGGCGCGCAAAACCCGAAAACATCGGAAAGTCTGACGAAAGTGCCTCTGCGGACCTTTAGTAAATAAGCCTCAGTGCCTTTTGACTATATTGTAAGGCAGGGCGTTTTCAGAAAGCCTATTGTCATAATGTGGGAAACCAGAATATCTATTTTGTAAAGAACAGATCCCCAACTGTAGATAACGCTGTTTCGATATCTTTGCATCTTATCAGTACAGTGTAGGGAATTGGAGTAGCTGAGTGACAGGCTTGTGACTGGGGCCGGGAAGTAAGGAGACTCCATTGGGAGACTCTGCTATTGGGAGACACTGCTCTGCTCCCTCACCTTGTGTCTCCATCTTCCCTCCCATATGGATTGTGAGCCTTCAGGGGCAGGGTCCTCCTTCCACTTGTCTCCTGATCGTTTTGTATTTGTACTTGCATTTGTTCTTGTCTTAATGTATGTGAACCCCTTAATGATTGTACAGCACCATGGAATTAATGGTGATCTAGGAATGAATAATAATAATCATAATTTAAGGCTGCCGCTGCAGGGGTGTGGAAACCTGCACCCACTGATGCTCCACTGGGGGATTCTGGGAAAAATCCATATATGTTTTCCAGGATGGTACTTCTCTTCTTACTTCCCTAACCTCACTTACCGTATTTTCTGGACTATAAGACACACTTTTTAGCAAGAAAAAATCTTGCTAAGGAGTGCCTTCGTCTGATAGACCGAAGGTCAGGAGGATCCAGCACTGCCAGACCCTCCTGACTGCTGTAATGAAAATCGGGTGATGCCCTGATATAGAGCTGCACCCAATCTCCCAGAGAGGAGCCTCTATGCTGCTCTCCCCTCTCCCCGATGTCCTACAGGTCCAGGACCTGCGGTGATGTCAGAATCATGTGACTGATCACATGCTTCTTACATCAACACAGGTCTCATACTGCCATGCTGCACTGGGACAGGGTAAGAAGAAAGGGAATGGGGGAAGTATGTGTGTGTGTGTGGTTCTGTGTGTGTGTATAGGTGAGCTGAATGTGTATAGCTGAGCTGATTGTGTATAGGTGAGCTGAGTGTGTATAGGTGAGCTGAGTGTGTATGTGTATGGATGATGCAGGCTGAGTGTGTATGTGGATGGATGATGCAGAGCTGAGTGTGTATGTGGATGGATGATGCAGAGCTGAGTGTATGTGGATGGATGATGCAGAGCTGAGTGTGTATGTGGATGGATGATGCAGGGCTGAGTGTGTATGTGGATGGATGATGCAGGGCTGAGTGTGTATGTGGATGGATGATGCAGAGATGAGTGTGTATGTGGATGGATGATGCAGAGATGAGTGTGTAACTATGGATGATGCAGAGATGAGTGTGTAACTGTGGATGATGCAGAGATGAGTGTGTAACTATGGATGATGCTGAAATGAGTGTATAAATGTATGTCTGTGTGCGCTGTGCTTTAGTGTGACCAACAGGGATATTTTAATTGGTGTCAAATATATTTTTCCTTTTTTTGGAAGCCTAAATTTGGGGTGCGTCCTATAGTAAGACGCGTCTTATAGTCAGAAAAATACGGTATATCTGTTATTGACCAAAATTGAGAAGTCTCTATACAAATTACAATGTCAGAAGATCCCACAGAAATTGAACATTATCTGTGCAATAAATAATTGTAATCGTTGCTATATTTTCTATATTCGGCTCCTTATCTGTAAATGTACTGTGATCAGGGCAGCACTGACCATAACGCAACACATTTAACTGCATTGGACCTAGAGATTAGAGATACCCCACACTGTGGTGGGTTCTTGGACCTCCTGGTAAACAAAACATGCTTGTTCAAGGAATCGGGAAGAAGCGGACACTTTGTGTGCCTCTGCCTATCGCGCATGCGCGTATTACGATGCGACACTTTTTTGGCGCAGCATAAATTGTGTCGCACGACTGGTCATAGTCTTGCGCGATTACGCTGGATTGCGATTTACTATATGTTATGACTATTAGCGCGTACAGACTGCATAGGAGGCGCCGATAAACTATACATAAGGTTTGCCCTTTCTGTTTTGAGACTAATTATGGCTATTTGATGTGAGTGTATGCGTTTGCGATATATGATTGGATGAATGCTCATGTGTGCCGGCCCATATGTGATGTCATCGCGTCTCCTGATTGGTCTTCCAATACTATTGTGAGCTTAAATAAGCGTACATGCCTACCTAACATCATTACCCCCTGAGGAAGCGACGGCGAAACGCGCGTCGGGGTTGTCTGGTACAGCGCCACATCTCCTGTTCAATATGCAGCCTGGTTGGTATATATAGCTATTTTGCACGATGCACTTTATTTTGTCTTGTTTGGTTTATATGACCTCCTACCAGGTTCCATGTTATTTAGATTAGGTTTATGTTATAACCTCTTGTTTACACTTGTAATATATTATATTGATTGACTTGTGTGTTACATTGAAACCTTATGTTTACACTTGTAATGTATTGACTGACTGTGGTTTACAATGTGATTGTACAGGATTGGTGGTGTAATTTTAGTCCACCAGGGATTGATTTTATGGGTTGTTTTTATTGCAGTGATCATATGTGTATTATTATTTTGTTGTTAATAAAATTCTGTGTTTTCCATATTATGGTATTCATGTATATATTTTGTGTACTTTGTTGTACAAGGCCTGTATATAGGTATATATAGAAGTGGAATGTTGACCCACATCCAACACTTTCCACTGGTCCCCTAAGGACACCAATACAGTGTAACCCTATGGCCGCCCAGGGAGCATGTGGAGCGGAGCTGAGCATTACTGGAATGACTAATCCACTGCTGTTCATGATAGGCAAAACATTTGAGTGCAAGATAGGAAATGTATTCCCATGAAACCCTTTTTTCTTTATTAAATGATCATTAATTTGCATAACAAATTTGCCACATCTGTTCCACTTTACAGCTCTTTCCAAGCAGGTCAGAGAAGAGACTAACAATGACACATTGTTACTATGTGCTGCCCGGGCTTCTCCGCAGGGAAGTCACAATGGCCAATACAGCTGGTCCCAACCTTCTGCAGCTGTGCTCCTCCTGTCCATCTATACACCCTCAGCTTCCCTTTGTATCCACATTATCAGTAATGTTCAATATATTATTAGGAAATTATTGGTATACAGTAAGCTGTAACATGGTAGCCAGGGTAGGACTGGACCAAGTACCAGAGGCCATTTTGGTCGCCTTAGGGTCCAACACAGTTCTAATTCCTATAGGCAGGGGTGAATCAGAACTTTCCTGGGGTGAACTAATGGTGCTCCCTCCACCCTAGTAGTAATATATAAGTTTTTTTTGTATGTAGGTTCTCCATGTAGTGTCTCACATCCATGCTGACATCTGGTGTAAGGAAATGCTATTTTTAAGCGTCAAGTTCTGCTTTCTAGCAGGTGACCTCTCCACTGATGCTGCCCCTGTCTTGCTGCAGATGTTGCCGCCTATGGCCAGAGGCTCAACTTGCCTCATGGCTGGTACATACCTGCCTATAGGTCAATTCACAAATATTCAACTGATGACATGCACCATTTTAATAGTTAAAATTGAAGGTGCACATGTTTTATAGATGACAAACTGAGGAGGCACTCATAGGAACCTCAATTTCTCAATTTGCTATAGTGGAACCACGTGCAGTTGAGAAAATGGAAGTTAAGGTCTGATAGACTCTGATTAGAATCCACTTTTGGTGTAATTGCATCAATACATAAGGACCAGCCTTTCAGAGATTTTGGGCACTTTCACTATTTCCAGCATATTCAGCAAGAAATCTTTTGCATTGTTTCATATCTGAATAGACTCTATTGTAATTGACTACTATTAGACATGATTGTGGTAATTTTGCGTCTTCTGTATTCCGTGTTACAATATCCAGTTATCGGAAAGGTAATTGCCCTAATCAGAGGCTTCCCCTGGAAACTGATTTCCCATTGTGCTTTTTACAAGCTTCAGGCTTTGTCAGGGGGATGTGTATGACAAGCTTGTATCTGCGATAAAGATAGATTATCCTTATAATTGTCACGGCTCTTTTTTTATTAGTTATTTCAATTTGTTTATTGGAAAATGTTTTTTTAGCCAAATTTATAGATTTTGCAATATTAAATATTTTTATGATAGAAGACCTAACTGGTGGTAAAAAAGAGTGGTAAAATATTAATAAAACATGGCTGCTCTCTGAAAGCACTGCCACTCCTGTTACTGGGCTATTAAAGTGAATGGAGTCACTTGCAATGCAGCATATTACCTGTGCATAGGGGAGGCGCTGTTTTGAAAAGAACACATGCAATTTTTTTTTAATCCTATGCAACCTTAAAGGAAAGCTAACATTTGATTTGATGCATTATGAAGCAAACATACCTTGAGACTGCTGTAGCTACACTGATGCAGGATCATATCTTGGTTCATACCTGTGCTGAGTGGTTTTGCTGATAAAACAGATATAACATTATGATAATGAAGCACTGTCGCTTCTATGGCTCCTTCAGCGCTTGTCCTAGCACTGTGAGTTTTTCTCTCTGCAGGAGATGATAATGCAATCACGTTTCTCCCTTCCAGACAGAATAATCAATTGATGCACCATCCCCCAGCTGCTTTGTATGAGTGATCCAGCTCTGGTTGATTAGTCATGTCTTGACTAACCTCCATTTGTAATTACAAGCTTCCGTGTGTAATGTGTATCTAGGCAGCCATGCTGATCCAGCTTTCCCAACAGTTTTTTCAGCAAAACCATTTAGCTCAGGGATTAACGAAGATATAATCCTGCATCAGTGTAGCTACAGCAGTCTCAAGGTATATTTGCTTCAAAATGCATGAAATCAAATAGTAGGTTTCCTTTACCAAGAATCCGTGTCCCGTTTCACCTGCTGTCTGGTACACATCAGCATGAAATGTGATAATATGCTGCAGCAGGAAGCAAGATAAAGCGGAATTAGTACCTGGTATTATTACATTACATCTGAATGAATTGTGTCCTGGTCTAATCCCATATAAGACGTGTACAAGTCCTGCTTTGTTAGTTGCACTTTTATGCCATAAACTTCCTGCAACTGAAGATGATATCAGGACAGGAGTTATTATATGTGTGACCACAAGGTAAGAGGGTCTTATGTCACTTTACAACATATGGGGCTCATTTACTAAAGTTTTCTGATGGACTTTACACGTTCTAGTGCAAACTGCTTGAACATGTTTTTAAGAAATGGCAGCGCCACAAATGTGTCTCAGGCAACATTTGTGTCATGGCTGCACCATACACGACGCAACAAAAATTTCTGCATGAAAAGTGGTGTTCCGGTGCTAAGTCGGACCATGTGCCACATTTATCATGCATATTCCAACAGAAGTGTGTTGTGCGCCCTATGTTAAAGGTGCACCAAAAAAAAAGTTGGTACACTTTGTCGGAGCAGTGCAGGAGGAGCCAGATTCATGAAGAACGTGCGCCACAATTCACAAATCTGGCGCAGCCTGCACACTATGCAGGCAAACTGCACCTATTCTCCATAAATATGAAGCCTGAGGAGAAAACAGCTGCCAGAAACTTCATCTACACTGTTAACAACAGGATCGTCCTTGGTAAAATTCACCAACTTGATCCTGCCCTCTCCTTAAAATCGCAAGGGGAAAGTCATGAAATAAGATAGAATATGCAATTCTGCATTGGCAGAGCTCACATTCATCTTATGTGTACAACCAGCATTTACTGTATCTCAAGAGAATGAGCTCAAGATTTTATTTCTGTGTAATTTATAATCTATAATATAAGAGCATATTCTATACTGAGTTACCTGAGAGGGAAAGCTCAATATAATGTTGCTGTACTGTCTGTATACATCCCTGAAAAAAGCATAGGTTTGTGTGAAAGGGACACTTACTCATAGATCCATGGTTCCTTCCTTCTGAAATCAACTTTTAAAATGATTCCAATTAGCCTGAAGGGCTTTGAGGGTTTTACCAGAGGCCCTCCATGTTTCAGATTAACAGGCTGTTACAATGAGCAGGTCAGGTCTCAACCAACCTTCTGCCTCTGCTTATATAATCTAGCAGCAGCAAGAAGTGTGGGTTGGGGAGACCTGCTCTGCTCTTTTTAACAGCCTGTAAAGCTGCAGAACTGAGTGGCTCTGGAAACAATCCCAGAGCCCTTCAGACTCATTAGAATAATTATAAATGTGGATTTTAGAAGGGAGGAGGCCATGGATAACAAATATAAAAAGATAACCACAGTCACAGTACCTGGTTTTATGAATAAGTGCCTCTGGTTTATTATGATCTTTAAGCTAGAGTTCATTTAAATAGAGAATAGCAGTTCTATGGATTTTTACAAGAACAGTGACCCAGCAGCTGAAAAAATGGACATTCAGGGATGAGTGGACCCACTTACATACGTAAGAAATTAAAATCTTGTTCAGGCCTAGGTTCCAGTGCCGAACCCAAACCAGGTCCAAGCACTGATCGCGGACATTAACAGGAAATAAGTGTAAGCAGGATATGGACTGGTTGCGTCTGTGGGACCCGAGCTGGCAAAGTTTGATACAGATCCAAGATTGCATATCGGGTCTGCTCATCATGATTGCCAGTCCAATGAATTACATCTTGTTATTTTGTTTCACTCCACACCAAATCCCTTGAAGTCTATAAGTTATCCAGAATCCAGTACAGAGGATTCATAGGTAATAATATTATTATAGCTGCATATATATCAACCATCATTTAATCCTATACAAAATATATTAGATATGACAAGAGCGGAATTTTGGAGGTAAAAATGTAGCATCCAAATTTCTGTATCAAATATCATTAATATAATATATGCAAGATAATATCTGAGTGTATGAATAAATCGCTCCATTGTACCTGACCATACTCATGAGGGACAGTCAGTGAATGAGAAGATAGATAATTAACCCATAAGTATCTCCCTCTATTTACATAATAACTTTAATTGTTCAGTCATTGTCATGTTTCAGAGATGTCTCGTGTCTCGTGGGACCATCTGCTGTCTATCGGGGAGGTCTGGTCTACACTTGGGCACCAGCCTGTTTTTAGGCTGTCATTGACAGAAAACAAAACTTTAGCTGCCTCCATCATCTGCACTTTTTGTCTTTTCTTGTTACTTTATGTGGCATTTTACTAGCACCATGTATTGCCTAATGGCCTAATCTCTACAGAAGCCAAATGTGACAAAGGCCATATGGTCACCCTGGTACCATACTGACACATAGCCTGAGCCTCCAAAGTGCCCAAGATGCTCCAAAACATGAACAAATGAGACAAACTAACTGCTCAAAGTGTAGACCGGCCATCGCCCCCTGTACCCACACATGCATTAAAGAACTTTACGTGTTCAAAATGGTCAAATGCAGAAATAGTCATTTATGATTGTTATTTTACAGCAGTAATGTTGGACCAATTCATAATCCATTGCTGATCTCTTATAACATCTTATATCCAATATTTATAAGAATTGGCCACCAGAAAGAAGGAAAACTTTGCATATGTTACTTCTATGAAGCATTTCTTGATTTGTGCCACATGCACCAGCTGATTTTCTTCAATGAGAAGCAGTTTTCTCCAGAAGTAGAGACAGATCATTAAGAAGATGAGCAAAGTGTCCCACCGCTGAAATCTAAAATGTCTTTAAGACACACATACAGTACCACTGATTGCAGGATGCAGGCAGTGTGATGTTATCGCTTCCTGCGGTCTGACACAAGCGGCGCCGGCAACTACCCAGTGGCGTCGTCAGTGCCATCTGTGTAATAGAGAGGGGTTGGACAAAGTGATATAGCGTGCGTTCCAAACATACAGACATATTGGTAAGTGACCCCACTTCTTATGCCCTTGTTTTTAAGGGAAAAAAAGGCTTTTAAAATTATGCAAATGATACTGAGGGGCTCCAGGCTCCATAGGAGTTAATGGAGCCGGGAGCCCCTCAGGTTTATTTGCATAATTTTTAAAGCCTTTTTTTTTCTTAAAAACCAGGGGATAAGAAGCTAAAAGAAGAGCAGACACACACACCAGTATGTCTGTATGTTTAGTTTCCAATCTATTAGTTTCCAATTGATCTGGTCATAGAAGTCTTTTGAAGGGGTGCTGCAATACATTAAGTAGGAGCTGTAATACATTAAGGGGGTGCTGCAATACATTAAGGGGTGTGCTGTAATACATTAAGGGGGTGCTGCAATACATTAAGGGGGGTGCTGCAATACATTAAGTAGGAGCTGTAATACATTAAGGGGGTGCTGCAATACATTAAGGGGGGTGCTGCAATACATTAAGTAGGAGCTGTAATACATTAAGGGGGTGCTGCAATACATTAAGGGGGTGCTGTAATACATTAAGGGGGGTGCTGCAATACATTAAGGGGGGTGCTGCGATACATTAAGGTGGTGCTGTAATACATTAAGGGGGTGCTGTAATACATTAAGGGGGTGCTGCAATACATTAAGGGGGTGCTGCAATACATTAAGGGGGTGCTGTAATACATTAAGGGGGTGCTGCAATACATTAAGGTGGTGCTGTAATACATTAAGGGGGTGCTGCAATACATTAAGGGGGTGCTGTAATACATTAAGGGGTATGCTGCAATACATTAAGGGGGTGCTGTAATACATTAAGGGGTATGCTGCAATACATTAAGGGGGTGCTGTAATACATTAAGGGGGTGCATCAATACATTAAGGGGGTGCTGTAATACATTAAGGGGGTGCTGCAATACATTAAGTAGGTGCTGTAATACATTAAGGGGGTGCTGCAATACATTAAGGGGGTGCTGTAATACATTAAGGGGGTGCTGCAATACATTAAGTAGGTGCTGTAATACATTAAGGGGGTGCTGCAATACATTAAGGGGGTGCTGTAATACATTAAGGGGGTGCTGTAATACATTAAGGGGTGTGCTGCAATACATTAAGGGGGTGCTGTAATACATTAAGGGGGTTCTGCAATACATTAAGGGGGTGCTGCAATACATTAAGGGGGTGCTGTAATACATTAAGGGGGTGCTGTAATACATTAAGGGGTGTGCTGCAATACATTAAGGGGGTGCTGTAATACATTAAGGGGGTGCTGTAATACATTAAGGGGGATGCTGCAATACATTAAGGGGGTGCTGCAATACATTAAGGGGTGTGCTGCAATACATTAAGGGGTGTGCTGCAATACATTAAGGGGTGTGCTGCAATACATTAAGGGGGTGCTGTAATACATTAAGGGGTGTGCTGCAATACATTAAGGGGGTGCTGCAATACATTAAGGGGGTGCTGTAATACATTAAGGGGTGTGCTGCAATACATTAAGGGGTGTGCTGCAATACATTAAGGGGGTGCTGTAATACATTAAGGGGGATGCTGCAATACATTAAGGGGGTGCTGTAATACATTAAGGGGGTGCTGCAATACATTAAGGGGTGTGCTGCAATACATTAAGGGGGTGCTGTAATACATTAAGGGGTGTGCTGCAATACATTAAGGGGGTGCTGTAATACATTAAGGGGGTGCTGCAATACATTAAGGGGGTGCTGTAATACATTAAGGTGGTGTTGTAATACATTAAGGGGGTTCTGTAATACATTAAGGGGGTGCTGTAATACATTAAGGGGGTTCTGTAATACATTAAGGGGGTGCTGTAATACATTAAGGGGGTGCTGCAATACATTAAGGGGGTGCTGTAATACATTAAGGGGTGTGCTGCAATACATTAAGGGGGATGCTGCGATACATTAAGGTGGTGCTGCAATACATTAAGGTGGTGCTGTAATACATTAAGGGGTGTGCTGCAATACATTAAGGGGGTGCTGTAATACACTAAGGGGGTGCTGTAATACATTAAGGGGGTGCTGTAATACATCAAGGGGGTTCTGTAATACATTAAGGGGGTGCTGTAATACATTAAGGGGGTGCTGCAATACATTAAGGGGGTGCTGTAATACATTAAGGTGGTGCTGTAATACATTAAGGGGGTTCTGTAATACATTAAGGGGGTGCTGTAATACATTAAGGGGGGTGCTGCGATACATTAAGGGGGTGCTGTAATACATTAAGGCGGTGCTGTAATACATCAAGGGGGTTCTGTAATACATTAAGGGGGTGCTGTAATACATTAAGGGGGGTGCTGTGATACATTAAGGTGGTGCTGCAATACATTAAGGGGGTGCTGTAATACATTAAGGGGGTGCTGCAATACATTAAGGGGGTGCTGTAATACATTAAGGGGGTGCTGCGATACATTAAGGGGGTGCTGTAATACATTAAGGGGGTGCTGTAATACATCAAGGGGGTTCTGTAATACATTAAGGGGGTGCTGTAATACATTAAGGGGCGTGCTGCGATACATTAAGGTGGTGCTGTAATACATTAAGGGGGTGCTGTAATACATTAAGGGGGTGCTGCAATACATTAAGGGGGTGCTGTAATACATTAAGGGGGTGCTGCAATACATTAAGGGGGTGCTGTAATACATTAAGGGGGCGCTGCAATACATTAAGGGGGTGCTGTAATACATTAAGGGGGCGCTGCAATACATTAATGGGGTGCTGTAATACATTAAGGGGGTGCTGCAATACATTAAGGGGGTGCTGTAATACATTAAGGGGGTGCTGCAATACATTAAGGGGGTGCTGTAATACATTAAGGGGGTGCTGCAATACATTAAGGGGGTGCTGTAATACATTAAGGGGGTGCTGCAATACATTAAGGGGGTGCTGTAATACATTAAGGGGGTGCTGCAATACATTAAGGGGGTGCTGTAATACATTAAGGGGTGTGCTGCAATACATTAAGGGGGTGCTGTAATGCATTAAGGGGGTTCTGCAATACATTAAAGGGGGTGCTGTAATACATTAAGGGGGTTCTGCAATACATTAAAGGGGGTGCTGTAATACATTAAGGGGTGTGCTGCAATACATTAAGGGGGTGCTGTAATACATTAAGGGGGTGCTGCAATACATTAAGGGGTGTCCTGCAATACATTAAGGGGGTGCTGTAATACATTAAGGGGGTGCTGTAATACATTAAGGGGGATGCTGCAATACATTAAGGGGGTGCTGTAATACATTAAGGGGGTGCTGCAATACATTAAGGGGGCGCTGTAATACATTAAGGGGTGTGCTGCAATACATTAAGGGGGTGCTGTAATACATTAAGGTGGTGCTGCAATACATTAAGGGGGGTGCTATAATACATTAAGGGGGTGCTGTAATACATTAAGGGGGGTGCTGCGATACATTAAGGGGGTGCTGTAATACATTAAGGGGGTGCTGTAATACATTAAGGGGGTTCTGTAATACATTAAGGGGGTGCTGTAATACATTAAGGGGGGTGCTGCAATACATTAAGGGGGTGCTGTAATACATCAAGGTGGTGCTGCGATACATTAAGGTGGTGCTGCAATACATTAAGGGGGTGCTGTAATACATTAAGGGGGTGCTGCAATACATTAAGGGGGTGCTGTAATACATTAAGGGGGTGCTGTAATACATCAAGGGGGTGCTGTAATACATTAAGGGGGTGCTGTAATACATCAAGGGGGTTCTGTAATACATTAAGGTGGTGCTGTAATACATTAAGGGGCGTGCTGCGATACATTAAGGGGGTGCTGTAATACATTAAGGGGGTGCTGCAATACATTAAGGGGGTGCTGTAATACATTAAGGGGGTGCTGCAATACATTAAGGGGGTGCTGTAATACATTAAGGGGGATGCTGCAATACATTAAGGGGGTGCTGTAATACATTAAGGGGGTGCTGTAATACATCAAGGGGGTTCTGTAATACATTAAGGGGGTGCTGTAATACATTAAGGGGGGTGCTGCGATACATTAAGGTGGTGCTGTAATACATTAAGGGGGTGCTGCAATACATTAAGGGGGTGATGTAATACATTAAGGGGGTGCTGTAATACATTAAGGGGGTGCTGCAATACATTAAGGGGGTGCTGTAATACATTAAGGGGGATGCTGCAATACATTAAGGTGGTGCTGTAATACATTAAGGGGGTGCTGCAATACATTAAGGGGGTGCTGTAATACATTAAGGGGTGTGCTGCAATGCATTAAGGGGGTGCTGTAATACATTAAGGGGGATGCTGCAATACATTAAGGGGGTGCTGCAATACATTAAGGGGGTGCTGTAATACATTAAGGGGGATGCTGCGATACATTAAGGTGGTGCTGTAATACATTAAGGGGGTGCTGTAATACACTAAGGGGTGTGCTGCAATACATTAAAGGGGTGCTGTAATACATTAAGGGGGTGCTGCAATACATTAAGGGGGTGCTGTGCTACCTTGCTCATGGTGTTGCTGTGCTAAGTATGTTGGTGCTTGTGGTAAATATGCATTTACAATGCAATTTTCGTTGCGGCCCTGATCACACTCCAGTGACAGCAGAAAAGATTGCCCGAGCTGCAAACAGGCAGGAATAGGACTTTCTCCAAATTTTGCATCAGTTGTCTCACACGCAGGGCAATGGGACCCAATAGCATGTGTGTGTGTGTGTGAGCCCGAAATACAAGAGGCCATGTGATAGACATTGAAACAACCAAAATATGCATTCATTTGCATGTACCCTAAAATGATAAAGTGGTAACTAACTAAGTAACTAAATGATATTCTGCAGTATTGTGTCAATGGTTACCTACAGGTTGTTGATGTGGGTTTGGTAATTCCAAGAGGTAAAAGGAAGAGAATATTGTGGTCATGGCGATCTGTAGTGATCCCATAGTCAGATTCAAGGTGTGTATTCAATTACCTGCTTTATATTCGTGATGCACAATGCAACTTTTGTAGTTTTTGTGTGTTTTTTTTCTTCCTTTCAGTGCTTGTGTTCTTTTTAGTTTCTCACTAAATGAATGAATTTAGTTTCTCACTAAATGTGAATTAGTCTCTATTCGGGTGAAATTGTGTTGTGTAAAGGCAAACATAATACACTTTATGATCCGCCTAATCCAAAAATGAATAGGGCAGATGTGTAATTCATATGTTAGGTTCTGCAGAGTGATGGATTTAGGCTCAGATGACATACACAATACACAATAGTAAGCATTGAGTAAGGAATATTTAGTCAAGCCAAGAATAAGATGGATTAGTGTTATGGCTCCATAGAGAAATTTGAATGAAATGGAAAGTCTGATGGATACGTTTGCTGGGGACTGAGGGGTCTGATTTGGGGAAAAAAGTATTTAAAAATTCTTTTCAAAGCAGTGGTGGAGTGTCCAAATAAACTGCTAGCATTGCAATACAGAGCCCCTTACAGTGAATCCCAAGATACCCGCTTAATGATCTAAGGATGTTTAGTTATCCTGAAAAATGATCGTCCCATTCTTGCTCAGCGTCTCCTCATCCTTACTTCTTTCCCTCCATTCTGATTTCATGTCCGCTTGTAGCTCAATAAGTACCTGGGAAAGCAGAAAGTTGCACATCAGCATTAGAGAAAAACAGCAATGCGCATGCGCTGGCTAGTAAGTGAGCAGCGCATGCGCAGAATTTCTAGCAGCAGCGGAGCGCTGTCACAAACATAAGAAGGTCGTGAGAGGATTAAAGATGGGGGGTAAGTATAAATAATCAAGAAGCAGGCCAGAGGAATGGGGTTGAAACTAAGACCCTGCTTGCACCAGCATCCTTATTTTCACATATGAAGTGATTTTTCTTAATTCAACATACATGGAACTTTATGCAGTGGGGACTCTGCTTGGCAGTTCCAGAATTTTAACAACGGAGGGCTTCCTATAAACAGGTTCTTCCTACTTTGATTGTCATTGCCTATCCCTAGGCCTTGTGATATGCTTGGCAATTTCCCACACTCACATAGTATGGAATGGAGCATCTTGACGCATGCTCGACCTGCTATTCCATCAATGGGAGAACTGGACACCCATTCTTGTGATTGGCGGGGTCCCAGCAGTCAGACCCCGAACAATCAGATGAATATCTACTGTCCTGTGAATAGAAATTAAACTTGGGACAACCATTGGAATAATGGTTCCCTACTCATGTATTAAAAAAAGTGGATATTATATCTCACTCTGGAGGACCTGGTACATGTATACATTACATTGACATCATATTGACTTCAAGGTGGACTGTGTGTTGCTGGAAGACTGAACACTGCCAAGTTTATTCACAAAATATGGTTTATTTCTGGGAGGAAAGCACATAGACACATTATAATCAGCTCACCGCCAGGACAACCATTGGAGGACAGGCACTTACTTCAACTATGTAAGGTCCAGTTGAAACCTCACCTGTTTTTTGCAACAGTTAGGTCATATTCAGACAGCCATGTACTCCCCTAGCGATAACCCGGGTGTAGCCAGGAGGAGGAAGGGGGAGGGGGCTTCTTCACCCCTCCCCTCTACATGGAAAGTGAGCGGCACAGTCACGGTTGGATGAGACACCATGTGCTCACAGCACTGTGATCGGGTGCAATAGACCTCAGTGGAGGCTGGCCCCTAATTTTGCAGCTAGATTACAACCCCCACTATGGTTGTATGAATAAGCCCTTAATATAAGCCCTAGTTCAGAATGGAGGCTTCACAGAAACTTGGTATAATGGAAATATTTACACTCTTAATAAATTATGAGAAAAACTAAAGAAATACACAGTGAGAAGTGGCTCTTAGACAATCTCAAATGCTTTTATCCAGAATGCTTTTGATATTTCTGTTTTTACAGAATAGAGTATTGGCTCGGGTGGGTCACTGAGTTGAACGTCAAAATGCATTTTAGAAATCCACACAAACCTGAAAGTCAAGAATTGCCTTCCTGTTCGTGCAGGGGTGGTAGGATGCACATTCCGGAATCAGGAGTTCCCTGCACATTGAGCGGCAATGTCATGAGCCTTGAGGATCCCGGTATTAATTCAGTCAGGCAGATTGATTCTTACATAACATAATCACTGATGAATTAAGAATTGCCAAGTATTTTCTTAAAGAGTAATAAGTGCTAAAGGATTCTGGGAATGCCAGGAAAGAACAGGATGCTCTGCTACGAGACGTGACTGAATCTTGGAGATATTTAATAAAACAGTATTTGGCAATTTTATGCCAAAATACACTTTGGCTCCAACCTATCCTTAAGGCGCCAGATGATTAAACCTTGAAGACAGATCCTTAGTTATTTCAGTTTTATTTTTTCAAAGAAGGACTGGTATAGATGTAGCATCAGAATAGGTTCTTTGGGTCTACTGATGGTAATGGATATGAGGTCCCACCCTCCATTGATAGCTCTACATGTACACATCCACTTCAATTAGTTGTAAACTTTGTTCATCAATAGGTTCAGGTAAGTTAAAAAACAGACCCTATTGGCAAGTAATTAGCTACAAATTTGGCTTTGTGAGATTTATAGCCAATTTCTTGTAGTCCAGTGTTGGACTGGGCTTTTTTGGTCCAACCATATAACATTTTAGTGGTTTCCCAAATTGGGTTGTCTTCTGCTTGGCCTCTGGGTCCCATCACTATGTTAGAACTTTGGCGTACCAAAGGATGGTTTGGTTCTCTGGTCGATCAGTCCAACCCTGTTGTAGTCTGATTGGTCAGTCCACCCTAGCAGAGATGCAATAACATTTTGATTACAAAAAAAGGTTATATGCATGTTGCATATATAAAAAACATTTTGATTAGTTGGTTTACAGACTTTGAAGCCCTCACTAATGTGATCAATGAACCTAGAACCTTAGCAGATGTCAAAGTGACTGGATTTTGGTGGAAAGTCTGGATTTTTAAGACTGGTCAAGGTCCAAGGAAAACCAATCATGAGTTTATGTATTTTAGCACTGTACAATTGCTTACTATGCTATGCTTATTTTAAAATTACCTTTGTCAGCAATCTGAATACTGTCACTATGTTATAAAACTGTATTTCACATTACCTGGCTCCCTGCCAGCAGCATATGGTGAGTCCCGGGGCAAAGGGGGGCCTGTGTTTCGTTCTCCTTATGAATTCATCCTCTCCTTCACACTCATGCAGCTCCCTCACCCCTTCCCACGTCCTGTTGTGTGCATTGAGCAAGCATGGGGAGGGAAGGGGATGGTGTGGAGGAGAGCAAGAATGCATGAGGTGACACAGGCGCACACATGCTACAGCTGCCTCCTCTCCGGGGCTCACCACATGCTGCTGGCAGGGAATTAGGTAATGTTAAATAAAGTTTTATAAAGTAATGGCAGTATACAGAATGCTGACAAAGTCATTTTGAAAATACACAACGCATAGGCTATTGGAACCTGTCGCCATCTAAAAATGACATTCCTGGTTACAGGTTCAATTTAAGCTAGATATAGTATCTATGGGGGTGTTTTCTATTGCCCCTCCCCAATATATGTTGTACGGCCATAGCTTGTAGATTTGCTCACCTCTTCGCAAGAGCATAATTTGAGGGGATATAGAGGCAGCATTGACACTCTGGTCCTCCTGCTTTAGCCAAAGTAGCCCTCTACTTAGAGACATAATAGTGCTATAAATGGCACATAATGGCTCAAGTATACATTTATAATTGGATATTGTCCAATATTATTTAAATAACACATTTTGCTAAATGACACATAACACATTTTTAAGGTCTGGCATAACCTAAAATACAGATATTACATTTGTAGCAGATAAATTGACTGTTGTGTGAGGGGTAATGACTAGAGATGAGCGAGCACTAAAATGCTCGGGTACTCGTTATTCGAGACGAACTTTTCCCGATGCTCGAGTGCTCGTCTCGAAAAACGAACCCCATTGAAGTCAATGGGAGACTCGAGCATTTTTCAAGGGGATCAAGGCTCTGCACAGGGAAGCTTGGCCAAACACCTGGGAACCTCAGAAAAGGATGGAAACACCACGGAAATGGACAGGAAACAGCAGGGGCAGCATGCATGGATGCCTCTGAGGCTGCATAATCGCACCATTATGCCAAAATTATGGGCAACAGCATGGCCATGACAGAGTGACAGAATGAAGCTAGATAGCATCTAAAACATGCAATAATTGACCCTGACACTATAGGGGACGGCATGCAGAGGCAGCGGCAGCAGGCTAGAGAGTGGCATGGCGACATACCCTAAATGGACTCAGGCTTCAAACCAATGGGTGGCAGAGAGGAACCAAAGGAGGTGAGCAAGAAGCGCTCAAATAATATCGGTACATGATAAAAGTTTGCCAGTATATTTTGTGGATTACACAGCAGGGTGGCGACAAAGTTAACATTGAAGCCATGAAAACAACCCAAAATTCTGCCTGACACAGCTCGTTTGATAAGGGGACCATGTATGGAGGCAGTGAACTAGTAGTAGATTAAAGGTGCTGCAGTTAAAACTATGTTAGTTGGATCTTGGCATGGAGCTGGCGCTCCGCTGCCAGGCGAGCTTTCGCCAATCCAAGCCCCTGTCTCTAGGCTACTCCCCAAACAGCACTTCTAAGAACCTTTTGTATAAGATCAAGTGTAGTAGCGTTCTTATAAGTTTAGGATATGCCGGGTGAGGGGAATGTAAACAGATGCGCAAGAAGCGCTGAAATAATATCGGTAAATGATAAAAGTTTGCAAGTATATTTTGTGGATTACACAGCAGGGTGGCGACAAAGTTAACAAGTTTGATGTGGAATGCCCTGTAATAGCTCTTGGGCGGTGTGCCTTTTATCGCCTAGGCTCAGCAGTTTGAGCACCGCCTGCTGTCGCTTAGCGACGGCACTGCTGCTGTGCCTAGAGCTACCGACTGATGGCGCCATGCCCACGGATGGTAATTCGGAGGAGGAGGAGGTGGAGGAGGGTTGGGAGGAGGTATAGTAGGCCTTTGAGACCTGGACCGAGGTAGGCCCCGCAATTCTCTGCGTCGGCAGTATATGACCAGCCCCAGGGTCAGACTCGGTCCCAGCCTGCACCAAGTTAAGTGTAGTAGCGTTCTTATAAGTTTGGGATATGGCGGGTGAGGGGAATGTAAACAGATGCGCAAGAAGCGGCTGATGCGCATGGAGCTGGCGCTCCGCTGCCAGGCGAGCTTTCGCCAATCCAAGCCCCTGTCTCTAGGCTACTCCCCAAACAGCACTTCTAAGAACCTTTTGTATAAGATCAAGTGTAGTAGCGTTCTTATAAGTTTAGGATATGCCGGGTGAGGGGAATGTAAACAGATGCGCAAGAAGCGCTGAAATAATATTGGTAAATGATAAAAGTTTGCCAGTATATTTTGTGGATAACACAGCAGGGTGGCGACAAAGTTAACAACTTTGATGTGGAATCCATGAAAACAACCCAAATTTCTGCCTGACACACCTCGTTTGATAAAGGGACGATGTATGGAGGCAGCTATATGGACGACTTTTGGAGGTAGCAATGGAGACAACGTGTGGAGGCTGCTATGGAGACAATTTAATTTGGATAGTGCCTGTATGTGGCAGTCCCAAAAATTTTTCAAACCAGAGGAGCAGGTAGGTGGCCCTCCAGTAAAATGGAATAGATTGAGTGCCTGTATGTGGCAGTCCAAAAAAATTTTCAAACCAGAGGAGCAGGTAGGTGGCCCTCCAGAAAAATTGAATAGATTGAGTGCCTGTATGTGGCACTCCCAAAAATTGTTTAAAACAGAGGACCGGGTAGGTGGCAATCCAGAAAAATTGAATAGATTGAGTGCCTGTATGTGGCACTCCCAAAAATTGTTTAAAACAGAGGACCGGGTAGGTGGCCCTCCAGAAAAATTAAATGCATAAAGTACTATAGCTAGAGCCAGTGGGCCCTGTCAAAAAATAGCCAGTTTCCTCTGCTTTACTGTACAAAGAGGAGGAGAAGGAGGAAAATGAGGAGGAGGAGGAGTGGATCAATTATTCAGGTTGAGCTTCCTTCACCTGGTGGAGATTGGAAATTATGAGAAATCCAGGCTTTATTCATCTTAATAAGCGTCAGCCTGTCAGCGCTGTCAGTCGACAGGCGTGTACGCTTATCGGTGATGATGCCACCAGCTGCACTGAAAACCCGCTCGGACAAGACGCTAGCGGCAGGGCAGGCAAGAACCTCCAAGGCGTACAGCGCCAGTTCGTGCCACATGTCCAGCTTTGAAACCCAGTAGTTGTAGGGAGCTGTGTGATCATTTAGGACGATGGTATGGTCAGCTACGTACTCCCTCACCATCTTTCTGTAAAGATCAGCCCTACTCTGCCGAGACTGGGGACAGGTGACAGTGTCTTGCTGGGGTGACATAAAGCTGGCAAAAGCCTTGTAAAGCGTACCCTTGCCAGTGCTGGACAAGCTGCCTGCTCGCCTACTCTCCCTCGCTACTTGTCCCGCAGAACTACGCACTCTGCCGCTAGCGCTGTCAGAAGGGAAATACTGTTTCAGCTTGTGCACCAGGGCCTGCTGGTCTTCATGCATTCTCACACTCCTTTCCTCTGCAGGGATGAGAGTGGAAAGATTTTGCTTGTACCGTGGGTCCAGGAGAGTGAACACCCAGTAATCGGTGCTGGAATAAATTCTTTGAACGCGAGGGTCACGGGATAGGCAGCCTAGCATGAAATCTGCCATATGCGCCAGAGTACCAACGCGTAAGAATTCACTCCCCTCACTGGCCTGACTGTCCATTTCCTCCTCCTCCAACTCCTCCAACTCCTCTTCTTCTGCCCATACACGCTGAACAGTGAAGGACTCAACAATGGTCCCCTCTTGTGTCTCGCCAACATTCTCCTCCTCTTCCTCCTCATCCTCCTCCACCTCCACCTCCTCCGATATGCGCTGAGAAACAGACCTGAGGGTGCTTTGGCTATCAACAAGGGAATCTTCTTCCCCCGTCTCTTGTGACGAGCGCAAAGCTTCCGACTTCATGCTGATCAGAGAGTTTTTCAACAGGCCAAGCAGCGGGATGGTGAGGCTGATGATGGCGGCATCGCCACTGACCATCTGTGTTGACTCCTCAAAGTTACTCAGCACCTGACAGATATCAGACATCCACGTCCACTCCTCATTGTAGACTTGAGGAAGCTGACTGACCTGACTACCAGTTCTGGTGGAAGTTGACATCTGGCAGTCTACAATCGCTCGGCGCTGCTGGTAAACTCTGGATAACATGGTCAGTGTTGAATTCCACCTCGTGGGCACGTCGCACAACAGTCGGTGAGCGGGCAGTTGGAGGCGGCGCTGCGCTGCCCTGAGAGTGGCAGCATCTGTGCTGGACTTCCTGAAATGCGCACAGATGCGGCGCACCTTCGTGAGCAAATCTGACAGATTGGGGTATGTCTTGAGGAAACGCTGAACTATCAGATTCAACACATGGGCCAGGCATGGCACATGTGTCAGTCTGCCGAGTTGCAGAGCCGCCACCAGGTTACGGCCGTTGTCACACACAACCATGCCTGGCTTCAGGTTCAGCGGTGCCAGCCACAGATCAGTCTGCGCCGTGATGCCCTGTAATAGCTCTTGGGCGGTGTGCCTTTTATCGCCTAGGCTCAGCAGTTTGAGCACCGCCTGCTGTCGCTTAGCGACGGCACTGCTGCTGTGCCTAGAGCTACCGACTGATGGCGCCGTGCCCACGGATGGTAGTTCGGAGGAGGAGGTGGTGGAGGGGTGGGAGGAGGAGGAGGCATAGTAGGCCTGAAACACCTGGACCGAGGTAGGCCCCACAATCCTCGGCGTCGGCAGTATATGACCAGCCGCAGACTCGCTCCCAGCCTCCACCAAGTTAACCCAATGTGCCGTCAGCGATATATAGTGGCCCTGCCCGGCAGCACTCGTCCACGTGTCCGTGGTCAGGTGGACCTTGTCAGAAACGGCGTTGGTCAGGGCACGGATGATGTTGTCTGACACGTGCTGGTGCAGGGCTGGGACGGCACATCGGGAAAAGTAGTGGCGGCTGGGGACCGAATACCGAGGGGCTGCCGCCGCCATGAGGTTGCGAAAGGCCTCGGTCTCTACTAGCCTATAGGGCAGCATCTCCAGGCTAAGCAATCTGGAGATGTGCACATTAAGGGCTTGGGCGTGCGGGTGGGTTGCACTATATTTGCGTTTCCGCTCCAGCGTCTGGGGTATGGAGAGCTGAACGCTGGTGGATGCTGTGGAGGATCGTGGAGGCGACGATGGGGTTTTTGTGGCAGGGTCCTGGGCAGGGGGCTGACTATCAGCTGACACAGGGGAAGGAGCAGTGGTGTGCACGGCCGGAGGTGAACGGGCTTGTTGCCACTGAGTGGGGTGTTTAGCATTCATATGCCTGCGCATACTGGTGGTAGTTAAGCTAGTAGTGGTGGAACCCCTGCTGAGCCTGGTTTGGCAAATGTTGCACACCACAGTCCGTCGGTCATCCGGTGTTTCCTTAAAGAACCTCCAGACTTCTGAAGATCTAGCCCTCGCCGCAAGAGCCCTCGCCACGGGAGCTTCACTAGTTGACACATTTGGCGCTGATGCACCAGCTCTGGCCCTGCCTCTCCGTCTGGCCCCACCACTGCCTCTTCCAACCTGTTCTGGTCGAGGACTCTCCTCCGTCTCAGAAGCACTGTGTTCACCCGGCCTCTCAACCCAGCTTGGGTCTGTCACCTCATCATCCTCCGATCCCTCAGTCTGCTCCCACCTCTTTACACACTTCCACTACGTCAAGAAGGTCATCATCACCCACAGACTGTGACTGGTGGAAAACCTGGGCATCGGAAAATTGCTCAGCAGCAACCGGACAAGTGGTTTGTGACTGTGGGAAGGGTCCAGAAAACAGTTCCTCAGAGTATGCCGGTTCAAATGCCAAATTTTCCTGGGAGGGGGCAGACTGGGGGGGAGGAGGCTGAGGTGCAGGAGCTGGAGGAGTGGCGATTTCGGTGACATGGGTGGACTGCGTGGAAGACTGACTGGTGGACAAATTGCTCGAAGCATTGTCAGCAATCCACGACATCACCTGTTCGCACTGTTCTGGCCTCAACAGTGCTCTACCACGAGTCCCAGTAACTTCAGACATGAACCTAGGGAGTGTAGCTCTGCGGCGTTCCCCTGCTCCCTCATAAGCAGGTGGTGTCTCACCCCGGCCAGGACCACGGCCTCTGACCCCTGCAGTAGTTGGACGCCCACGTCCCCGCCCTCGTCCTCTACCCCTAGCCCTCGGGTTAAACATTTTTAAAATGAGAGTTATAGCTTTAATTTTTTTTTAACTTTTTTTTGTGTTTTTTTTTTTTTTTTGTGTTTTTGAGTTTTTAAAACCAAACGATGCTATCCTATTGCTATGGCTATTTTCTAGCCAAGTATGAAAGCACACTACTATGCCAGATGAGATGACACTGAGTTATTAAACAAAATAAACGTAAAATAAAAAAGGACAAATGGCAGACTGTGCCTAATTGAAATCCAACCCCTACTAAATTTTCCCACTTCGGTCTTTGCAATGGATATGTGCGTCACTAAGCGCAAAACACAGCGGTCGCAAGTCTCACTACAAATTGCTCACAATTGGCTAGTAGATGCACTGCAGCAAGTACAGCCACCAGCAGATCAACCAGAAATCAAATATATAACGCTACTGTAGGCGTAAGTAAGCCGTTTGGATTCTCCTATGGCTATTTTCTAGCCAAGTATGAAAGCACACTACTATGCCAGATGAGATGACGCTGAGTTATTAAACAAAATAAACGTAAAATAAAAAAGGACAAATGGCAGACTGTGCCTAATTGAAATCCAACCCCTACTAAATTTTCCCACTTCGGTCTTTGCAATGGATATGTGCGTCACTAAGCGCAAAACACAGCGGTCGCAAGTCTCACTACAAATTGCTCACAATTGGCTAGTAGATGCACTGCAGCAAGTACAGCCACCAGCAGATCAACCAGAAATCAAATATATAACGCTACTGTAGGCGTAAGTAAGCCGTTTGGATTCTCCTATGGCTATTTTCTAGCCAAGTATGAAAGCACACTACTATGCCAGATGAGATGACGCTGAGTTATTAAACAAAATAAACGTAAAATAAAAAAGGACAAATGGCAGACTGTGCCTAATTGAAATCCAACCCCTACTAAATTTTCCCACTTCGGTCTTTGCAATGGATATGTGCGTCACTAAGCGCAAAACACAGCGGTCGCAAGTCTCACTACAAATTGCTCACAATTGGCTAGTAGATGCACTGCAGCAAGTACAGCCACCAGCAGATCAACCAGAAATCAAATATATAACGCTACTGTAGGCATAAGTAAGCCGTTTGGATTCTCCTATGGCTATTTTCTAGCCAAGTATGAAAGCACACTACTATGCCAGATGAGATGACACTGAGTTATTAAACAAAATAAACGTAAAATAAAAAAGGAAAAATGGCAGACTGTGCCTAATTGAAATCCAACCCCTACTAAATTTTCCCACTTTGGTGTTTGAGGTGGATATGTGTGCCACTAAGAGCTAAACACAACGGTAGCAAGTCCCCCTGCTAATTCCTCACAAAATGGTACTAGATGCAAATTAAAAAAAAAAAAGTAGAACGTTATTGTAGCCCTAAGAAGGGCTGTTGGGTTCTTGGAGAATCACTCCTGCCTAACACTATTCTAATAGAACAGCCTAACGCTTTCCCTGACCAGCAGCAGCTCTCTCCCTAGCGGCATCCAGACACAGAATGATCCGAGCAGCGCGGGCAGCGGCTAGTCTATCCCAGGGTCACCTGATCTGGCCAGCCAACCACTGCTATCGACGTGTAAGGGTACCACGTCATGCTGGGTGGAGTGCAGAGTCTCCTGGCTTGTGATTGGCTCTGTTTCTGGCCGCCAAAAAGCAAAACGGCGGGAGCTGCCATTTTCTCGAGCGGGCGAAGTATTCGTCCGAGCAACGAGCAGTTTCGAGTACGCTAATGCTCGAACGAGCATCAAGCTCGGACGAGCATGTTCGCTCATCTCTAGTAATGACATATCCAAAGACAGAGACTTAATGTGGATAAAAATGGCGCCTACTTAGTAATATACACCTTTGTCAATACCAAAAAAGCTTATATTGCTTTTGCACATAGAATGTATTAGATCATATTAAAAGTGTTTAGATAGGAGAAAATAACAAATGTAATGGAAATGGCCCAGAGGGTACAATTTGTTGATGACCCTCCAAAGAGCAGAAGGGTAATTCAGGTATGATGTGCCAAACAAGTAATTAAAAGAGGCCTAGCACAGAACAATAGTGTTAAAAAGCCCATAAATCACAGGTCCCCACATAGATTTCAATTTTCCACAAATGTCTTTAACCTCTTTCTACTCCACCTAACAGAGACCTCATTAACATTCCACCTTAGGGGGAAAACAAATTGAAGTGGGACCTTACACGTATCCCAGATGAAGCACTGGAGCTCCTCATCCATCCTTCTTCTGCACCAGTGACTGAGGATGTGGTGTTGGCTAATTAAGGAGACTTTATCTACCTAACGTGATCAGCCAGATTTTGGAGAAGAATTTCAGTAGCTGTGGGACTAATCATTAATGAGATTAATACATGGAGCTTACCAGATGTTAACTTGTTTCCAACTGTGTTTTCATTGAGTTCTTCTGGGTTAGGACATTTGAGGTACACATCGGGCATTCAGGATAATTTTGTCTAGTGGAAATTTGGAACATTATATTGCCTTTAAATGAGATCCTACCCTCAGGCAATTCAACCATATTCAAATTTTTAATTGAAAAGGTCTGAACACCCTCAGCGACATTACATGAAGTGCATTTCGCAAGGGAACATGTCTTGGATTAGTCAACCGGAACCATGATGGACTAGAATAGCTTTTTTGGTATCACAGCTTACAAACAAGGAGAATGAATTTGGTCAGGAATCCATTGTCCAAGGAAAAAGAAAAATATCTTGACATTGTAAGTGGTGGAGCAAATCTGTTCATAAATTCTGTACAAATCTGGCATTTTCAGGCACAGAATCGAACCCAAAATATTTTGTGATTGGCTTTGGACGAATCTTGTGTATACAGGCGGTCCCCTACTTAAGGACAGCCGACTTACAGACAACCCATAGTTACAGACAGACCCCTCTGACCTCTGGTGAAGCTCTCTGAATGCTTTACTATAGTCCCAGACTGCAATGCTCAGCTGTAAGGTGTCTGTAATGAAGCTTTATTGATAATCCTTGGTCCCATTACAGCAAAAAATGTTTAAACTCCAATTGTCACTGGGGCCAAAATTTTTTTCGTCTGGATCTACAATTATAAAATATACAGTTTCGACTTACATATAAATTCAACTTAAGAACAAACCACCGGACCCTATCTTGTACGTAACCCGGGGACTGCCTGAATACGGTAATAATGAAAGTCAAATGGATCTTTTAAATCTTCCAATGATTTCAATGGACTTTTGATGGATTCCATTATTGGCCATTTGCACCATGTGCAATATGGTCCTGTTATTTTCATTTAAGTGAACTCTGAAACAAGGCCTTTCTATAAAAAAATAATTAAAATAGTAAAAGGACTATAAAGGGTTATATACAATTTTTCAGGGCAATTAAAGTAACCCTAATCCGGAACGTAAACACTCAGATACAAACTGAATCTTACAAAAAAATTTCAGCATAGCTTTATCAAGCAAATCTTGAATAATTTGCTTATCTCTGGTTGTAATGTTGAAGGCCATTGACAAGTTGAAAATTGAAAATTTTACGAATTTCTAATAAACTATATTTGATTTTATAAAATATAAAATCAAATCCAATCCACTATGAGGACAATGGATAGCTTTTGAAGTCATATAATGTTACCGCTGGTAAACATACTTCCTTTTCTTCGTGGTCAATACATCATCTGAGCTTAGCTGGAAGCTCATGACATCAGCTTCACAACAAAGGGGGCTCCTGGAGTGTTGTCCCTCAGGCTGGCATTTATCTACTAGGTCTCTGAAACAAGACCCGTGCTACTTCTCTCGTGGGCAAAAAAAAAATTCTGTTTAGACCTGCCTGGATAACACACAAGGAATTCATTATATTTGTGTGAATGGCAATCTCACATACACCCTCCCTGCAGGCAGCGCTGACAGCAAAGCGTAAATCGTGGAGATGTCAACATCCTTATAGTACCTCAACAATCAGAACAATTCACTCTGCTTGTTCTACATCACATGTACACATTAACGGCTGACAATATGTTGCTATTATATTTCTAAGCATTTTATGATAAAAAAAAAACATCATCTTACCCGTAGCAAATAATAGATTTGCCTAAAGGGGTATCAATGCAATAGTCAAGCAGGGAAATGACTTTTATAGGGAATGAAGGCACCTTCCACTACAGCGGGATACTCCCTATGTGGACTGAAGCATCATTGATCCTTGTGGATTGCTAAACTATTTGCAATAACATTTAATGAGAATTTAACCCAAGTTAATGCTGAATTGTTACAAAAAACCTCAAGTCATAGACTTATAACTTATAGATTTCCAAAAGATTTAAAATGTAAAATGTGATTTGGATCTCCTTTAAATTGACAATTTTAGCTTTTACCACATTAGAATGGGTCAAATCTTTTGGGATTAAAGATCTAATGGTGGCTATACACTTTCAATATCTGGTGGACCATTTAGACTGCCATGGGCCCTGGGCTGTATGAATATTATAGCTCCTACAAGTATGGAATCACTTTCTACATACAGTGCCTACAGGTAGTATTCAACCCCCTGCAGATTTAGCAGGTTTGATAAGAAGCAAATAAGTTAGAGCCTTCAAACAAGAGCAGGATTTATTAACAGATGCATAAATCTTACAAACCAAAAAGTTATGTTGTTCAGTTAAATTTTAATAAATTTTAAACATAAAAGTATGGGTCAATTATTATTCAACCCCTCAAACCACCAGAATTCTGTTTGGTTCCCCTAAAGTATTAAGAAGTAGTTCAGGCACAAAGAACAATGAGCTTCACATGTTTGGATTAATTATCTGTTTTTCCAGCCTTTTCTGACTAGTTAAGACCCTCCCCAAACTTGTGAACAGCACTCATACATGGTCAACATGGGAAAGACAAAGGAGCATTCCAAGGCCATTAGAGACAAGATTGTGGAGGGTCACAAGGCTGGAAAGGGGTACAAAACCCTTTCCAAGGAGTTGGGCCTACCTGTCTCCACTGTTGGGAGCATCATCCAGAAGTGGAAGGCTTATGGAACTACTGTTAGCCTTCCACGGCCTGGACAGCCTTTGAAAGTTTCCTCCCGTGCCGAGACCAGGCTTGTCCGAAGAGTCAAGGCTAACCCAAGGACAACAAGGAAGGAGCTCCGGGAAGATCTCATGGCAGTGGGGACATTGGTTTCAGTCAATACCATAAGTAACATACTCCATCGCAATGGTCTCCGTTCCAGACGAGCACGTAAGGTACCTTTACTTTCAAAGCGTTGTGTCAAGGCTCGTTTACAGTTTGCTCATGATCACTTGGAGGACTCTGAGACAGACTGGTTCAAGGTTCTCTGGTCTGATGAGACCAAGATCGAGATCTTTGATGCCAACCACACACGTGACGTTTGGAGACTGGATGGCACTGCATACGACCCCAAAAATACCATCCCTACAGTCAAGCATGGTGGTGGCAGCATCATGCTGTGGGGCTGCTTCTCAGCCAAGGGGCCTGGCCATCTGGTCCGCATCCATGGGAAGATGGATAGCACGGCCTACTTTGAGATTTTGGCCAAGAACCTCCGCTCCTCCATCAAGGATCTTAAGATGCGTCGTCATTTCATCTTCCAACAAGACAACGACCCAAAGCACACAGCCAAGAAAACCAAGGCCTGGTTCAAGAGGGAAAAAATCAAGGTGTTGCAGTGGCCTAGTCAGTCTCCTGACCTTAACCCAATTGAAAACTTGTGGAAGGAGCTCAAGATTAAAGTCCACATGAGACACCCAAAGAACCTAGATAACTTGGAGAAGATCTGCATGGAGGAGTGGGCCAAGATAACTCCAGAGACCTGTGCCGGCCTGATCAGGTCTTATAAAAGACGATTATTAGCTGTAATTGCAAACAAGGGTTATTCCACAAAATATTAAACCTAGGGGTTGAATAATAATTGACCCACACTTTTATGTTTAAAATTTATTAAAATATAACTAAGCAACATAACTTTTTGGTTTGTAAGATTTATGCATCTGTTAATAAATCCTGCTCTTGTTTGAAGTTTGAAGGCTCTAACTTATTTGCTTCTTATCAAACCTGCTAAATCTGCAGGGGGTTGAATACTACTTGTAGGCACTTTATGGTGCTAAAATCAAGCTCCTTGGGGAATGGAGGAAGTGTCCCTTCTGCCTGTGGTTTCAGGACCTTCGGAGGACCTTGAAAGGTTCTGATATGGCTCTTGTGTACATGTGTATTGGGAGCAGGATTTCTTGGGTGAAGGTCTTTCTCAGTATGAAATTTGTTGAATGGTTTGAGTGGCCATGGGCCTTCTAAAAGGTTTAGGCCCGGGGCTACCGCCGAAACCACCTATATTATAATCCACTACTGTGTACTGACATTAATTTAGCTATTCCCGTTGATACCCCATGTACATGCCTCCTCTGTTTCAGGTGCTAAATAAGGAGGTGGTAGCCACTGCCAGACACGGTGACGGATTAGATTTTATGAGAACAAATCTGACAATAAAGTTCAACATACCTTATCCTTTCTTTCAATACCAAGCAGCATCAAACCCTTATACATAATATAGAAGGCCGGTCCCACCAAAATTTTTGGGTTCTGACAACTTGTGGTTATATGTATGGATACATATGGATACATCACTCTTCTACTTTAGCTTATACTATGTGTATGTTAGTTCCCTAATAAGCTAGCACCCCATGCCTAATAGATGTGCATGCTCAGTTCTGCCAAGTGCATACGTGGACTAAATGGGAAAGCTGCAGATTAGTTTGAAAAGAAAAAAGACATTTATTTTCTTGATCAATAGATGTAAAACCCTACAAAAGTCTTTTGTGTCATTCAATAAGTTAGTAACGTTGTGAGACCTTCATGATAACCACACTATGGGTTCCCAGCAGGCTCTTGTAGACTGATATCCACCATATTCCAATTGCTTCCATTTGCCCCATCTTCCAGAAACAGAACTGTAATGTGATCAGATACAACCAAGAGTTCTGCCTATGAAATAAGGTCATTTGAAGGACACAGGTCAATCTAACTAGTTAAATCCAAATTCTTGACTCATCATTGTAATGTCTACTCGTAATAGACTGATATGGAAATTCAGTGATGCATGAGTTATTCATAAAAGTGAAGCCGCAAAGATAATGCAGGTTTAAATAAGGAGACAGATGTGAATTTTGGCCAGCAGGGAAATTTAAGAAATTAAATAAAGATGAGATTAAGGCCTTCCATAAACATCCCAGGAATGAGCCAGACAAACATTGTTAAAATTCGACAAAAACCAGTCAACCATAATAAAAAGTTCACTGGGACGAGAAAGGTTGGATACATTATTAATAAGGTGTAAGGAAGGAACAGTCTGTTGGGTAAGATTCATCCACAAGAGGAACAAACCGTGAACGTTTTGATCAAGAACATTTATGATGATATTTCTGCTATTTTGTTACTTTGCTTCTATGTTTTCTGCCTCTATTCAGAAACTGAATTTTTGTTATCAGTCTTCACATCAAGAATGCAATGGGGCACATTTACTTAACCGGTCCCTGCGTGATCCCCGATCCGGACTGTCGGACGAGGATGAACTCAAGAAGATCATGCGCCCGATATCCAGCATGTGTCGCTTCCCCGCTCAGGTCCGACAGAGTTCACCTTTTTCTTCCGGTGCATGTAAGTACTTGGCTTGCGACACAATTTAAAGTTAAATCCCAAGGTTTGTCCGAATCCGTAGGATCGTCCGATGTCCCGCCCCCTGATTTGTGTTGCATGAAAGCCGACGCAATTGCGCCAAAACCCCCTTTTAAATCCCTGTCACAGCATCGCAAAACGGAAATTGTCGGGATGTCTGACAAAAGTGCGGTCACGGGACCCTTAGTAAATGAGCCCCAATGTGTTTTTATATTTCCTAAGTTCTCATGAAAGATCCTAGAAAGGGAGAAGACACTTGTGTAACTTAGGGGGTTGGTAGAGAACAGGCTCCAGATGTTACCAAGGGCAGAGATGTAGCTTAGTTTTAGTTCAACTGAGGGTGTGGTCACACGTTGCAGTTAAAACTGCATCGCAATTAGTTTTGGGTTGTTTTTAGGTGATATTACTTATTTTAACCCCTTAAGGACGCAGGGTATTTTCGCTAATTACTCGCTCTCCATCTTCAAAAATCCATAACTTTTTCATTTTTCCGTGTATAGAGCTGTGTGAGGGCTTATTTTGTGCGTAACAAATTTTACTTTCCCATGATGTTATTTATTATTCCATGCCATATAGTGGGAAGCCGCAAAAAAATTCTAAATGTGGAAAAATTTAAAAAAACTGCATGTGCGTCATGTTCTTGTGGGCTCAGTTTTTACGACTTTCACTCTGCACTCCAAATAACACCTCTACTTTATTCTTTGGTTCGGTACGATCGCGGTGATACCAAATTTATACAGGTTTTATTGCGTTTTAATACATTTTCAAAAATTAAACGAATGTGTACAAAAAAGAAAAAAAAAATTACTTTTTCATACTTTGGCGCACAGAGCTGTGTGAGGTGTCATTTTTTGCGAAATGATCCGACGTTCTCATTGCTACCGTTTTGAGGACTGTGTGACATTTTGATCATTTTTTATTACATTTTTTATGTCATCTAAAAAGGTGTAAAAGTCGCGTTTTGGACATTTGGGCGCCATTTGCCGTTCCGGAGGTCACCGCCGTCAATAACCGTTTTTATATTTTGATAGATCGGGCATTTTGGGAAGCGGCGATACCTAATGTGTCTGTGATTTTTACTATTTATTATATTTTATATCAGTTCTAGGGAAAGGGGGTGATTTGAACTTTTAATATTGTATTATTTTTTTACATTTTTTTAAACTTTTTTTTTTCTTTTTTTCCCCACTATTTCTTAGACCCTATAGGGTACATTAACCCTAGATGGTCTGATTGCTCCTGCCATATACTGCAATACTACTGTATCAGAGTATATGGCATTTCTGCTCACTATACATTACAATGAGCCACAGGCTCATTGTAATGCATGTGCAGAAGCCATGTATCCTCGGGTCAAACGATCGGAGGTAAGATGGCGGCGCCCACGCGCCGCCAAATTTAAAGTGCCGCCGGTGACTTTGCCGGCGGCAAAGAAAAGGTTATCACCCACGATCGGTGCAAGCACCGACCGCGGGTGATAGCGATGGGTCTTTGCTGCGATATGCAGCAAAGCCCATCTATGTATGAAGAAGGCTCAGCCCGTGAGCCTTCTTCATACAACCTTCACAGCTCCATGGCGGATATATCCGTCACGGAGCGTGAAGGGGTTAACAAGTGAAAGACATCAAATAAACAGGTGAATGACATTTGTGGAACAGCTTTCTCCTTCCAAATCAAATTCACTCGTTCAGTTAATGTCTTTCACCTTTGAAATTGACAAAACTGCACATAAATCCACCTCAAAACTAATTGCAATGCAGTTTTAACTGCAACATGTGACCGCACCCTCTGGCAAAGGATTTAGTTTGCTAAACTTTCTTTCAGATAATAATAATAATTCTTTATTTATATAGCGCCCACAGATTCTGCAGCGCCGCACGGTCCCTGTCCCCATGGGGCTCACAATCTAATCAACTACCAGTATGTTTTTGGAGATCATACCCTAGGCAGACACCCATGCCAGGGGATTTGCCCTACCCAAATTACCACTTGCCTACCCCTTGCCAAAAGGGGTGTCAGGGGTGCCGTCTGACGGTCCCAGGGTATTTAAAGGAAATCAACCACTTCTTGTTGTTTTAGACTGAAGTCACCGACACATCAGCATTTGCACATACAGGATCTTCTTTTCTTTAGCCACAAAACTTTATTATTCCCAGGAAAACGTAGTTTTAACATTATACTAATTTGAGCCTGGAGCACAAGAGGCTAAGCAAAGCCATTCGGCGCTGCTACTTTCCCTAATTATACACACCTCCTACCTCCGCTGATCACATCTCCCCCAAAGAGAGAGGCTTCACTTACTAAGTGAGTGTCAATCAACTAGTGCTTGTGAGTGTGAGTTATTACTTGTACTCTTTTAATCCTTTATAGAATCTTTAAAGGAAATCTAACATGAAAATCAAGCATGGATAAACCAGGGACACTTACTCATAGATCCCGGCACTGTGACTGTAGTAATCTTCTTATATTTGTTATCCATGGCCTCCTTCCTTCTAAAATCAACACCTCGGGGGGTGTTACCAGAGCCCCTCAGTGCTGCAGATTCACAGATTCACACATGTCTCATCCACCCTTAGCTCCCTCCCTTTCTCTACTCTATTGTCATTTACCAAGAAGAAGGAGCTGATATAAGAGGATGACACCGGTCTGCATTATTTGTGTGAAGTAGAGACACTATAATTCAATAGAGTTATGATATTTTTTTTTCTTTTTAATGCATGGGTGGAGAATACTGACGAGATACAATAGTGATTATTTTGGATGTGTACCTCTAGAAAAGCCTTTGATGACTGAAACGAATGATTTAGCTGGATCAATCTGATATGTGGACTTAATTATAACGAGCAGATTATTAGAGAAATCCTCTACATTATCTCTGGTATCATCAGTCAGATTTTTTTCAGCAAATGCTTTTTCTGAACTCATTAGTTATGTAAAGTATCATAAGCAATTACAACATGACACGGTGTAATGAGAGAGGGGGCAGACTGGTGCGCCCGGGTGTGCACCATATCAAAGGGCTGTTACCACTTCAAAGTGGGTTCCTTGAGTCTGACACCTGTGGTGTGAGGGTGTAAATGTATTCTCATGTCAATGTTATGTTGCATTTCACAGTCCTGCAGACCGCTGCTGCCATCCTGCAGTACATTAGCACGTTGTCATTAGGACGTTAACAGGAATCTTGCTTTCCTTTGCAGTTAATTTACTCTTTGTGCCAGTAATAAGTTGAATGGAGGTGAGGTGTAATTTTTCCGATCCAGTCAAAATGAACAACAAATCCATAAACAAAGCATAGTAACACAATTAGATCAGTCAATCTAACACAATACTGGATCCAAATCTATAACAGTCTAAAGCCGGCAATGTATATTTTGGTACGACCAGCTGACTAATTGTTGTGCCTCTCCTTCATAGCAGATGTTGGGGTAAAGAAGGCAGCAGCTATTTTGGAATAAATATGCCCAATCCCTTTTGAGAACATTTGCAGTTGTATGGGAAAGTTGGAAGGAATAGCTCTCATACTTAGAGGCACTGGGATAGGGGGTAAAAGGAAATGGGTCAATAGGACTTAGGACCCATTCACACGAACATGTGAGGGACTGATATCAGTCCCTATAGAAGCCTATGGTCCCTATAGAAGCCTATGGCAGCCGACTGTGGACCGTACTGTCCATGGGAATCACTATGCATCACCATGCCTCACTATGGAAAGGCGAGGGAGGAAACAGCACCCACACCTCCTCTCACCAGCACAGCTTTATGCTCGCTCAGGCCGCATACATTCATGTGAAAGAGGACTAAGTTAGACAGGGAATAAATTAAAGGGGTATAACCACAAAGACAAAATTCTTTAGTATACTCAGGATAGAAAAATAACACATTCTCTAATTCAATGTTAATAACAAAAATGCTGCATTTCACCCATATAATTCCAACCTGTCTCTTGTCCTGGTGTTTAAATTTTGGTTGTCCCTGGATATGACCATAAACTCCTGACTATAGTCGGGAAGATTAATTCTTAGTTAAATGCTGCAAGATATTAAAGCTTGAATTAGACTTTGATACCTTGTATTTCTGCTAAATAGTTGTAAATAATAGCTGCTCTACTGCTAAGTTGATTATATGTAGGTAGACAGTGTTATGGGCAGAGAATTGGGAACCCACTATGTCACCTATAAGGTTTGGCTGTGGGCCACTCCAAGGATGTTGTTTAATTGATCTATCTGTTTTTCACATTCTAATCCCCAGATATGAAGTTCTCTGCAGGGACCTCACTAGGTCACTACATCTTAAAGTGGTCCAAGTGTGGGTGACTTTATGCCTGGAGCCAAGAGACAAAAGTCAGGCAAATGAGAAGTCAGGAAAAAGGTAAGGACAGGTGGAGTATGTGTGGAGTAAACATGCTGTAGGTATGAACGAGCTGCACAGATAGAGAAAAGTTAAGGTCATTATAGGCAATCAGTAGTTTAAAGGGAACCTGTCACCACATTTTTCAGAAATACAGCTAGTGACAGGTTCCCATAAAGCCCTAGTAACTAAATGCTACTTCTTCCCATTTCTCATGCCTTCTCTCACCATTTCATTTCATGTCATGTGACCAAGGTGATGTCATCTAAGGTCCGTTACCCTCTAACATTTGCAAAAATCTACCCCATGTATGTATTTGATCACATGAAATCACAGCATGTCTCCATGGATTTCTATTTCTTCCCATTCCTCCATATGGGTAGATGCTGTGATTTCATGTGATCAGATACATACATGAGGTAGATTTTGCAAATGTAAGGGGTTAAAGGACCTTAGATGACATCACCCTGGTCACATGACATGAAGTGCAGAACGATGTAACGTAACAGAGCTCTTCTCAAATTCCAGCAAAGCACCATGTAAAACATTTGATACAGTATTTACTACAGAAATGTCTGTAGTTGACTATTGACAGATGGTTCATAAGAATCAGGACGAGCGGGTGCAGTCGACACTTCATATGCGGGAAACCATTAATATCATAGGATCCACATCAGGTAAGTTGCATATAAGTCTACAAACTGATTTTTAACATTTCAGTCATGGAAAGAATCATTTAGAGATAAGGGCAATGCTTTTTAATCGCAGTATTTTATGAAGTATTAATTTGGGTGGGTGAATTTGAATGGCAGGTTCCCTTTAAGGAAGAAGTTAAATTCCCGAATTCAGAGGAAGAAGTCAATATATAAACCATCTCAGTAACCTGCATGCTAGGCCTTCTGTCTGTAAAAGGATCACTAGGAATTGGTTGGGGACAAAATAGTGAGTGCTCTCTGTCCCTTTAAGAAGCAGCAAGAAGCGGTATGTACTGCTAAATGAAGGAAGGAGTGTATGGACGGCCACAGGCCTGATCACCAGAAGTTGAAGGAAGAAGACACCAGGAGCAGACAGTGCTGAATCCACAACTGTATTCAGTGGTAGAGAGAACTTGATGGAACCAAATAAACAATAAGGAGGTGCACCACAAAATTCACCACAGTGCATTACCCTTCGTATGGCCAGGCCATTGATATTGCGAAACTAGAAAAAAAAAAGAAATGTTCTTCCACAAGCAGATGTGTTATTTAGGCCAAACCCAAATATAAAATGCAGAGTAACATTTTGAGCATTTCTTAAAGGGATTCTGTCATCAGCAATTGTCCTAATAAACCACTACCAGTATATTGTCAAATAGCATAACACCTTCTAGTTTTTGTTTCTTTCATGGCCCAGTACGGTGGCATCATCCACAAAATCAACTTTGAAGTGAGAGGTAAATTGGTTATATAAAAG
Organism: Engystomops pustulosus; assembly: GCF_040894005.1. NCBI lineage: Eukaryota > Metazoa > Chordata > Amphibia > Anura > Leptodactylidae > Engystomops > Engystomops pustulosus. Next base: position 150,877,121 of record NC_092416.1, on the reverse strand, counting down.
TCAACAAGGCCAAGAGTTTAACACTGAGGTCAAGGTGGGGACCTCTGAACGCCTCCTCCTCTGTGATTGACATCATGCACCAACCTACAGGAGATTATCAGTGTCTCTGGATGTAGGACCATCAATAACAGTGAAGGTGCTTTCCGAGGAAGAGAGAGCTTGACTTCAGTGTTAAAATCTGCACCTCCCTGACTTTATACAACCAATTTACATCTCACTTCAAAGTTGACTTTCTGGATGATGCCACCACACTGGACCATGAAAGAAATAAGACCTGGAAGGTGTAAGGCTACATTCACACTAACGTATGGGGGGCGTATATACGGCCGACGTATATACGGCCGATATACGTCCCCCATACACTTCTATGGGCGCACGGCACCCTATGGGAGCGGTACGGTGCCGCACATGTGCGGCACCGTACCGTTCCGTACCCGGGAAAAAGATAGGACCTGTCCTATCTTTTCCCGTAATACGGCGCCGTGCGCCATAGGTTGCTATGGAGAGGGGCGGGGGTGAGCTGCGCTCACCTCCTCCTCGTCTCCCTGTACACTGCCGTTGCCCGCTACGGTACGGTACGGGCGGGCAACGGCAGTGTGAATATAGCCTTAAGCTGCTTGGTATTGGTAGTGGCTTAGTAGGTCAATTTCTGCTGACAGGTTCCCTTTAAGCTCTTAGGATACATCCATATGAGACAACTCAAAGTGTAGAATTTTAATCACAGAGATTCAGCAACAGCTCATTGTCTTTAATCCACCTGCCAGTGGTCTTCTGCACCTTTCAACAATTGCAATTGCAAAAAGTGTCAGTGAAACATTTGTTTGTTTAAAAGGTGTCTCTCCAGTTCAATAAATGGATATTATATGTGAAAATATTTAGAGATTTTCACATATAATATGAAATATGTCCTCCTGAGAGAACTCACACTACGAGCCACCTATTGGAATCAGTGAGGATCATACACAGTCACATATTTGCCAGTTTTATGTGCTTTACTTCATCCATATATCATCTACCCTATCATCCTTTGATGCCCTCGATGAAAGCCTCATCTGGCTGTCAGGTCCTGTCAGTGGGTGTCATCTACATGGTTGTGAAAGTTCAACTCATGTTTCTCAATGACTTTTCCCTGTGGGCGCATGGATGTACCATAGAGGAGATGTGACAGGAATAAGCCCTGGGACCCAAACATGTTGGTTTGTGTGAGGATTCTAAAACTCATCTGAAGAACTTATGGTCATGTTGGGAGATATAATTCACAACATATTTAACACTGGTGGTCCAGGGCTGTTGGCTTGTCCTGACCTTCACATGACTAAGCTTCTGAATCCTGTCTTTGACTTGATCTTCTGTGTTATCCCCACATTTCACTGTGAATCTGCGCAGCCAACCCCATCCTACTCTCTGACTATTGACAGCACTTGAACTCCGCATGTCCTGACCTTGCAAGGCATCTGACAATTCTCTGAAGGTCCCTGGTGCTTTCATCCAGTGTCTCTTAATTTAAGGTTGTCACCTACAGCGTAATTTTATAGAAAGCGGCTAGTGACCTCCCTGATGTTTAGATTCCAGAGTAAAGGTTGAAGAGAGGTTATTAGGATAACACCACATTGGAGTGGCCCAAAGGCAAATAGATTAGGTAACACACAAGTTTCTGAATCTACTGCACATATAACTGTTCCTGTTGTCCTATTTATTCATGACTATTCTGGATGAGAAATCTTGAAAGTCCAGGAGACAATGGAGCCCATTTATCAGGGTTAGTACTCATGAAAACTGTCATACAAGTGTGGAAATAGGCCTAATTCCAGGTGGACGGCCCTTCACCTGCACACAAATATCCACCAGCGTATGATAAATGTGCTAAATATGTGCAATTTTTTCCAATGATTGATGGGACCCCAGTCAGTTATGGCCATAATCAGATTACAATCAGATGGAAAATATATGATATTATATATGAATATTTATACTGGACCTTGTTTCAACAGATATGATAAATGTTTACATACAAAAGTGTCTGTAGTTCTGCTGTCCAGCTATAGATGGTTTGCTTTGTGCTTCATCCCTAGTAAAGTAGCTTTCCGGGTCTGCAGCCCTCATGCCAGGATGACTTGTGACTATCCTATCAATAATCATTTACACACTGATTCCACACTGCAGGTAGCATGTTATAGAGCGAGAACAGCCGAGCAGATCGATCTATGGTTTTGTTTGAAAAAAGTTTCGGTATAACTTTTTATTATTAATTAAAATATTTAATTCTGGTCTTAGGAGTCCAGTGGGCAGTCCCAGTTGTCTCACAAAACGATATGTATATCTGCTTAACTCCTTCTGCTCTATAACATACTATTTTTAGATTACATTTTCATGATTCCAATTAATTTGGAATACTTCTTAACATAGAAATAGCTTAGTTATACAGCTGAATCATCATTATTGTATTAGGAGGCAGGGTTGGCTCCAGGTGTCAGTAGGCCCCTGGGTGACAGAGCCTCAGTGGGCCTCTATGCAGTGAACTCATATGGCGACATTGAAAATTCAGAAACTAAAACAATCTCCGGTTCCCTAAAATATTCACTAGTTTATCATCCTAAACAGCCCCCTTATGGTTATTTTATATAAGCCCCCAGTGGCGTAACTCGAAGCTGATGGGCCCCAGTGCAAAGTCTGTGCCAGGCCCCTGACTATAGTGTATGGTATATAGTACTAGTCTTCTCATATGGGAAATTGATACCTTATGGGCCCACTAAACCTCGGTTGCGACCGCACCCTCTAAACCCCCTCAAGTTACGCCCCTGTAAGTCCCCTCACCTCCATGGATTCCTTATGTACAGCCTTATGTTGGCCCCTTAGGAGCTCTGGTCCTTGATACGTGCCAAGGTATGCCTAGTACTGGCACCAGCCCTGACAGGATAACCATATATATGCAGGACATTGCTACTAAGGAAGGGTATCATTTCATTTTAATTTTGCTCACAAGATCACTTTACTGAATTCAGGAGCTACCATGTATTTAATTATATTAGGACTAGGGCAATCCGCCAACACGTGATTTTATTTGAATACTTAGTATATCTAGGTAAGTAGGTCACTGGTATACGCACATAATGCCATCACAAGTGTTTGCAGCCAGCTATTCATTGCAGCCAAACAAATAGATTTGACTTTTAGACACATCCAAAATAAACCTAGACAGGCGCTACAGGATGTCTCATAAGGTGTTGACTGTGGGTCGGCGCAAAAATTGTCAAATCGCTTCCAACACGAGTCTTAAGCAGCCTGCGGAAGAATGAACTGATTAAGAATATTATGTATTGTTATATGTAAGTGATTGCAAATAAGTAACATGCAAAGGAATGGAGATAATTCTGCATGAATTTCCACAACACTGTTTCCATACCATTGGGAGACAAAAAAACTTCTCAAACCCCATAACTGAATTTCCAAATCCACAAAAACTAATTGAATTACATTTTTGTCTTTTAATTAATCCTATATATATTAAAAAGTGAAACAATATTGCTATTTAAAGGTGTCTTTGAAGAACCTGCAAAAAAAAAAAGAAAACAAATTTACCGGGTTAAGTATGCTTATTTCCCCCCACCCTTATCCCAACAACAAATGGGTTTTCTGGATTCCTTGAAAATCCCTTAAACTGTCAGAATTTTATATATATGTATATATATATATATATATATATATATATATATATATATATATATATATATATTTATCTTCGTCCTATGTTTCTATTAATAAGAATATATATTACCAACATTATCTGTACTGTATACTATGTAGGAATCTGTGTAGAGGTTATTATTCTTATTTAGGACAGAAACACCAAACTCTAATATTGTAGAGTCAATGAAGTGTCAGCCCTTGTGATAAAACAGAATCATGTAAGAACCAGACTGTGTTTCTCCCTCACACTTTATGGGAAACTGCTGACATTTATTGTAATAGATCATCCCCTGGAGCTATAGATAACCCAAACAGGTCTAACTTAATTATATCCAATGAGAGCAAACAAACATTTATTCTGGTCAGTGAGTTTCACATATTACAGGTGAGGGTGGTGACAGATATGGCGTTTTTAGGCCGTTTTGGGCCATTTTTAGTTTTAGTGCGTTTTCATTTTTTGACCAGTTTGAATTAAGATAATTGGTCAAACCTGTCAAAAACACATGCGTTTTTCAAAAATGTGTGTCACCACCCTAAGTGATAACGAAGTGGATACTCTGGGCGCATGGCCATTTTGATTCCTGGGCAGTAGTGAATTATAATATAGGCGGTTTGGGCGGCCACCCAGGGCTGAACCCCTTCTAGCAGGCCCATGACCACTTGAACCAATCGCCAAGATTAAAACTACCCTGTAGAGATAATAAAAAAAGGGACCTCCTGCCATGAAATCCTCAATCTCTCAAGAGTCCATTTAAGACATTTGAAGGTCCTCTAAAGGTTCTCAAACTGCAGAACTAAAAGTGGTAATTCAAAGCATGTGTTAGGAGTTAGGCTGCGGTCACACCTTCCGTTGTGATTCCTAATGGAACCCTAGCAATGGTGCGGGGCTTGGTCCAATCGCATTTCTAGTGAAACGCATGCAATCAGTAACCAAGACACTGGGTGCTGATTACTAATCGCATGCATTTCACTGGTGTTATGAAAATTCATGTTACAAGGCCCCTATAGAAAAATAGATTTCAATTTGCGTAGCACTGACATATTGGCCACATTTATCAAAACTAGTGCAGTCTGTACTATGTGCGTTTTGCCTGTAGCGTGTTTAGGGGCGCCAGATCCATCAAAACTGGCGCAAGGTCTTCATAAATCTGGCGCCCCTGCACTGCTCGGGAAGTGTGCACCATTTTATTTTTGGTGCACTTTGTCCATGGTGCAATAGCTGTAGCTGTATAACTACTAGACTGGTGCAGACACTTCATAAATACATGTGCACCAAAGTAAAACACCCCTGCCAATGCGAGGGTTAAATCTGGTCTTGCAAACTTAAATCCTTCCTCCTGCCCTATAGATTCCTTAAAGAGAACCCGTCAGGCAAAATAACCCCCCTAAACTAAATATATTTTCATAAACTGCCATTAGAGAGCATTGCCTCTATCCCTTCATTGTCCCTCTACATGTCTGTAACTTAAGCAATGAGGTCCTAAAGCTGTATGCAAATGACCTGTGAAATGTCCAATGAAGCATTAGCATATTCAAGCTGTCCAACCTGTATAATGCTGTAAAGGCTGCTCCATGAGCTTCCTGGTGCTGGCGCCCCCTGCAGCCTGTGTGTGTATAGGAGAGATACAACATCTCCCGGCAGCCATGTTATAGCAGAACATGTCAGGTACTTTTGTAGCTGATGTCTGTGTCTCTGTGTATTAGGAGGATGCAGCATGTCAGCAGATGCAGCACAGACACTAGCAATGCTTTACTATACATTACACACAGACATGAGCAGGAGGAGGAGAGGGGAGGGGGAACAGGAGTGACATCACTGCCTCTGACCATGTGACCAGCCTCATTTACATAATAAAGACAAGATGATTTTACAATTATTAATGTATGAATTTACTAGATAAAGGCTGGGATGGGATCCTTGTGAGCTGCTCCAACAGGTAAAGGTGACAGAAATAGTGACACAGACCTGATGACAGGTGTCCTTTAAGAAGTCTGATCAAATCACTAGCTGATGCACTCTGTTAATAAATATAATTGTGTTGACCAATAGAATGTGGTATAATATTGTAATACTAGGGGAGAGCTGGTTGGATAAGGAAGCTGGCACATCACAAGAGGAGGTTATAAACTCCCCAGGAGGTCTCTGTGGCCTGAGACACTTGGCCTGTGAGAGAACACCAGGCCTAAGCAGACATCTGAAGTCTGCTCTACCTGCTGCTGATGTAGCCAACTATTCCCTCCAGCCGGAAGCTACCTCGCCAGGATGAGAGTGCTCCTGAGGAACCATATCCAACCAGCCATCTCTATTCAGCTGCAGTTTGCTGCTGTTGTGGCCGTTTCCCAGTCTACAATAATGGACTGTAAGTTTAAGTTGTTTTACCAACACTGCCTCTGAGAGATCCCTGTACCAGGCTGTATACCACCAAGGGCGCCCCATCCTCCATTGACAGGGATCCCTATATACACACCAGGGGTTGCCCCAGGGAGAAACCTACACCTTCAGCCTCTCCCTCTATTTTCTTGCACATACCACCTGCTGGAGACCTGCCAGGTTGCGGACGAGGCCTTTGTTCCTAATACCAAGCACCGTGACCACCGTAGTGCACTAGGCCGCACTAGCCAGTCACCCCAGTATTCAGGGCCCTGTCTTCCTCCAGCCATCAGGCTGGGCCCTGGTGGGGGTTGTTGCACGAGCAGTCTGTATGTTCTTTTCAGCTGTGTTGTACTGAACAATCCCTGTCCCCAGCAGGAAACATAATCTAATTTACTTCTCGCACCACATAAAACAGATTAAAGTCTTGTGCACATAGCAAAGCTGTGACACCCGAAGACTGTATAGAGGCACATGACTTCATATGCAATCACATGGTGCCAGCAATAGTGCACCCCAATAGACCCCATATAATTCAGGCCATGCAATGATCAGGCTTCTGGATTTTACCTGCCTGATCCTATTGTTCCTGGATAGCTGGCAATGTCTAGCAGCGACTTTCTTCCTTTTTCCTGTTCAACACAAATGCAAAACAGGATGTCCGTGTATATGTTGGATTAGACCAAGTTAGCTGGCAGTGTATTGAGCATTTGGTTACCATCTATCTGAAGTCTATGACCCGCAGAGCTGTCTGGTTCTAACAGTAGGTGTAAAGAAATGCATAGGAAGCTCCAATGATCACCCTATTGCCAGAAGTAACTTTTTTATGTTTCTATGGCAATTTAGTGGCAGACAGTAAGCTAGCTCTAATATCCTCGCAAATCCAATATGTTGTCAAATTATAGTATATAGTAGCAATAAGAAGCTCGGTTATTATGGAAAACGTTTAATAAAAAATGTTTTTTATAATTTTTAAAGGGGTTGTCCAGGTCTAAAAAAAATATATCTACGGGGGGCGGGGGGGGGGGGGGGTTGGGGATTATAAAAAAAACTAAACTTATGCAAATCTTCCCCAGTGCTCCTGTTGTCCTGCACCCACCCGTCCACTGCTGCGTGCCGGATATACAGCATTAGATTCAATACTGTACCAGACGACAAGAAGTAGTTGGAGAGACCTGCACATTCATATTACAAAAATGCCATATTATATTTAGCCCCTTCATGCAGGGGACTGATGAAGGATCTAGAACAGGTCCGAAACACATATCCCATTCTTTTCTATTATTTTGTTTTATAGAGATTGTTCTATAGAGATTGTTAAGGGCCAAACATCCATGATGAATAAGCCTGATTTTAGTACCGTATTTTCCGGACTATAAGGCGCACATAAAAGCCTTGGATTTCCTTGGAAATCCAAAGTGCGCCTTATAGTCCGGTGCGCCCTATATGAGGGCAGCGGACCATACTTACATAGGTCGCCGCAACCGGAGACAGCAGATCTCCAGCGGGAACTGCAGACCACGCGGCACAAACAACTTCTGCCGCGTCGGTCTGCAGTTCCCGCTGGAGATCTGCTGTCTCCGGTAGCGGGGACCTTTGTAAGTATGGTCCGCTGCCCTCCTCCACCTCCACCTCACCTTCCCCACTCACCTTCCCCGCGTCGCCACGTCTCGTCGGGTCTCGTCTTCGGGTCGCGTCGCGTCTCTTCTCGTCGGGTCTCCGCTAAGCCCCCGGACCTCCGCCACGCCCCCGGACCCTGCGCCTTATAGTCCGATGCGCCTTATATATGGAATTATTCCATATATAAGGCGCATCGGACTGATGCGCCTTATATTCCGGTGCGCCTAATGGCCCGGAAAATACGGTATTTGTTTTTTTAAATTATAATATAAATGGGAATTCTAGCTGTACGAGTTCCCCAGGTGGGTTTTTTGACTCAAGGTTCATGCCGAGCGAGTATTTCCCTTCATGCATACATGTATTTACTGGTATCATCTTAAATATGTTTTTCCATTATAAATGAATAATAAATAAATGAAGCAAACATGGAAAGATCTACAACTTTTTGTAACTTTGTGCTTCAAAGAGAGAGCACAGCTAAGATATTTAACATTTTTTGAGCCAAAATCAGGTGTGGAGACTAGACATATATAGAATTTTTCTAAAGGGGCTGTACCAAGTATTTAAGTTATCCGCTCTGCATAGTATAGGGAATAACAACCTTATTGAGATGTATTAGTGAGAATGCAATGCTGGGAGTATCATTCTAGTAACAGTTGGGGGTCCCAGCAGTCGGACCATCATCGATCAGCTTGTTATCTCCTAACCTGTGGATAGGGGATAAAATGCTAACTTGCTAAGACCCCTTTAATTTCAATGATCCTGGAAATACCACTTTATCACAAAAAGGAGTGTAGTCCTTAATACATACCAAAAATGTATTTTTTAATTACGCTTGAAGTATTTGGAAAGGTCAGCTAGTTCTTCAAGTGCTCATTGAGAAATATAAGTCTGTATTTTGCAGAAATAACTTTAATTCTTGAGAAGTATCATTGTGCATCTTAACAGACTGTACAGGATCCTTCCGCTTCCTACTCCAAGTGCTCGAGCTGTTGAGGCTGAGGGTAACAGATTTTCATCTTAAGTAGGGGGGGTGAAGAGACGCCTACAGACTGACAGGCTGGCAGGATTCTGTCTGGATGGAGCCAAGTGTATTATAATAATTCCCTGACCCATCTTGAGGTGCAGGTTGCATTGCTAATAGCCTCTTCACTAGGTCTGCATGCAATCAGCATAAGGTTAATTATGGTAATTTGTTGTCTGTCCTAATCTCCTCCTCATTAGGTATGTATACTTGCCTAATGAAGAGATGTCTTGATACACAAGCCATTTACAAGTCACTAATTCGGGGAGACATGTATTCCTCAGATCCCACTATGAGAGGCTGTGGTGTTACGTGCAAGTGAGGACTATCCCTATATGGCTGCACTAACGGGACATGTGATTAGATGGCCAGCTTTAACTGCATACAAGTGCGGAATGGCTGAGCGATTGCCCCCTACAGACAAAAATTACACTACCGAAAGATTTTTCTCGATTGTGTATGGGATTCTCATCAATACTGTATTGTATTAGGCTACATTCACACTGACGCATGGGGGACGTATATATACGTCCGATATGCGTCCCCCATAAACAGCAATGGGCGCACAGCGCCCTACGGGAGCAGTACGGTGAAGCACACTTGCAGCACCATACCGCTCCATACCCTGTGAAAAGATAGAACATGTCCTATCTTTTCACGGCATACGGCGCCATGCGCCATACATCCCTATGGAGGGGGGCAGGGGTGAGCAGCGCTCACCTCCTCCTCCTCTCCCCGCACGCTACCGTGTGCCCGTCGTGCTACGGGACGGCAGACAACGGCTGTGTGAATCCAGCCTTACACTGTGATTTTGCCACAAGGAAAGTACTAGCCTGGCAAAACCGCAGCTAGTATTCAATGTGTGATGTTACCCATAGGGATCTAAAACTGATGTTTGCCATTCCACATTATAAATATTGGAAAAAGCTTCTTCAATGATATTCCAAATATGAAAGTGAGATAACAAGTCTTAGTAATTGTAGGCTACTATTTTCTCCCATCATTCCCACTCCTATCCCATATCATGTATAATCCAAATATAAGAAAATATAAGAATTGCAATATTTAAGAAAAAGGTCACATAGTACCCCACATTAATAAATCAGAAACAGGTCCAAAACATTGGGCCAGATGTATACATTTTCGCCTTTTCATACTATCACACTGTTTTTGTGCCAGTTTTGCGACTAAACACTAAACTAGTCGCGCAGCAAAAATAACCATGTTTCCGTCATTTATCCTACCATTCCAGATGTTTTGCTGCGCCTAATAATCATTCATCATTAGCAACTTGTTAATTTAGGCGCAATTTAGGCGCAAAAACACTCCAGCCTGAAGGTGGCGTAGACTAAGAAGCAAGCACTGAGCTCTTGTTCAGGCCATGATGTAACTTTTGTAGGACCCCATGTGGTTTCAGGGCCAATTTAATAATCTTTTAAACCATACAACATGTACCAACTCGGCTTATACTCAAGTAAAAAAATATAGGTTTTACCAGGTTTTTGTGGTAAAATTAGGGGCCTCAGCTTATACTTGGGTCGGCTTATACTCGAGTAAATACCGTATATACATAAAATATAGAACAGCCATAATACTCATCAGCATGTGCTCCCAGTCTTGGTAATAGTTCAGGTTGTTCAATTCTCCCATCATACAGACTCATATCCGATGTAGATGGGAAATAAACTTCAATCACTGGCAGCAGCTGCGCCCAGGCAGGTCGTATAGTAGGTGTCAGATCCATCTGTGCCCCCTGGACATGGAGTTGAATCAAAAGTTTCCTATGGGGCCCAATCAGTTCCAGTCAACCAGTTCACAAGTTTTTTAGTTTGAGTCTTACATCAGTTTTTGGATAAACCTGTAGCATAAAGAGGGCCTAGCATAAGCTAGCTACGTCTGCTTTTTTAATTGGTGGTTACAACTTGTACAAGAACTTATTTTAAAACAATGTTGGAGAAAGGAACAAATAAGCAACAAGTTCTCCTTTCATATCTATCCTCTGGTGTAATGCCGGTGGTAACATAAATGAATGCTACTTTATTATTTGCACTGAGCAGAAGCAAGAATTCAAAAAAGGTTTACATAATTCCACATAGAAAATATATCCAAATTGGAGACATGAAATGTTATGTAACACTGAACATATGCTGCCTACAGAACTTTATGCAAGAAAAAGTGCAGAATGTGATATTAAGTGTCTTAATCCGGTGAATATTGAGGTAATCTGGGAGTATTACTATATTGCTATCCCCATTATAGATGGATAGGTAGTTAGATATAAGATAGATAGATAGATAGATAGATAGATAGATAGATAGATAGACAGATAGTCCTGACACTTCCTGACATTTGCCATTCTCTGTAGATGAATCACAGTTCCTCTGCAGTACAGTAAACCAAGATGGAGGTGACTAAATGACACAATCACATCCATCCTCTTATGTGTGAGATTACAGCAGGACTCCTACTGAGGTCTCATTAACTCTTTTATTGCCTTACGGCTCTTAAATGCCTCTCCATCTCATGTAGTCTGACAAATTTCCTTCTTCCGCTCCTAGAAGCACATGTCTGCCACGGTGTTGTTAAAATCATAAGTTTTCTATGTATGTTGGTCTATTTAAGAGAAATGTAACATGTATATAAAATGAATATATCATACAATGTGTGTCTCTGGTAAGACTCTATATGTCGTCTGTCTGTCACCATTTATAACTGTGCCTTTCAGTCCAGTTGTAAACCATGGCTGCAGCAATACAGTCCAGACGTCTGGATTTAGTGTAAAATAATTCCAGTGTGTAAAACTGAATACACTGAAACAGTTACTAATATTTGGCATTGCAAAAAAATAAATAAATAAATGCATGCACAACAGACAGATATGTCACATTTTTTTAAACTTGGCCTCCAGCCCCATCATCAGAATATTGGCTGCTGTAAAGGGCAACCTGTACTCTTTAAACAGACGGCAAACTACCATAAAACAGCCTATAGTAGCCTCAAAGGAACTTTCTGGGATGTTTAACGTTGACCCTTGGATTGCCCACCAATATTGGATTTTGGAGCCTGATTTATGGGACAACCAAAGCACCACACATCGAATGATAGCTTTGCCTGGTACTGCCACTTCATAGAGGAACAGTCTTTTGAAGCAAAAACATATAATTCCCATGAAATGACAATTCTAGATAATCTTTTCTTATAGATCTTTTGTGTTATTCCTTATGGATATGTATGTATAGTTAACATTATGGGGGGTCTTCCTACACAATCTGATATGGTCCAGCTGGAGAGTGACAGGTCCTCCTTCAGAACATGAAATGACCTTAGTCACTTTGTGACTATCGGCATCTTGTTAATATCTGGGCACAAGCCATTCTTTGTGTACATGCCACCCCACATGTCCCCAGACACTGGTTCCTGACTCATTTCATGGCTGGCTCAGACAGCTGGGCTCTGCTCCACTCATTCACACAGACCTGAGATCTGCACTTGTCTCTCATGTACCTGCAAGGACAAAATGGATCAATAAAGATGTGTCAAAGCCAGGGTAGTATTAATAACGTTGTAGCCCCTGGAGTATTGAGCCAAGAGACCCCCAAGTCCTGCTGTAATAAACCCAAGAATGTTATTTCTAATAAAGATCACTGCTCTCATAATCTCATTGTCTGGTTAGATGATGATGATTATGGCTAGGATGTGTCATCAATTATTAAATGGGGGATTTGACCTCGATGACCACCACCAATCCTTTAAAAACGGGAGACGCACAGGGTCAGTAGCAGGAGGAGGAGTTATAAGAGTCTTGAAGACTTTATTACTATGATCCAAAGCTTTATTTCCGCAATCATAATGTTAAGGCATATGGCAATACAGAATCATGGGGGAACATTTATCAGAATATTGTTAGTGAACAGCCAGTAATTGCAATTATTATCCCCTTTACACCATTTCCACGCCAAGGGGTCATGGAGGGGTGTAAAGGGGGACACAGTCAGCAAGGGATTGGCAGCTAAGTGAAAGTTTGGGGTAAACCTGGTGTTGAAATATACACTTAGATGCCGCCCCACCAAATATATCAGACGGCCTTAGCCTCTTGATGTATCTGACGGCAAGCACACGAGCACCAGCTTATGACGAATATCCTCCATAGACTCCTAAGCCACATATACCCTTCTTTTGTGATTCTTCTTATGGCACTGTTTTTGTAGGAGAATATACAGTAAATCGATATTTCAAACTTGATCAAATCAGACGATGTTATACTATTGACTGGATAGAGACAGGACAAATGCTTTATCTTCCGCCTTACCAATTAGTCAGAGCAGGACACCCATTCTTGTGATTGCTGTGGGTCCGGTTCTCACTAGAGGAGCCACAGGTCAAACATGTTATATCGAGGGTGTTTTCACATGTGACGTTAACACATGAGAAGGGGAAATGTGCCTAATATGCTGTTAACATTTGTGTTCCTAATAATTCCTTTATTTATTTAGTGCACACAGATTACACGGCGCTGCACAGAGTTTGCCAAATCGGTCCCTGTCCCCATGGGGCTCACAATCTAATCAACCTACCAGTATGTTTTGATGTGTGGGAGGAAACTGGAGGACCCAGAGGAAACCCACACAAACATACAAAAGAGAACATACAAAAGAGAACATACAAACTTTTTGCAGATGTTGACCTAGAACATGAACCGAGGACCCCAGCGCTGCAAGGTGTAATGCTAACCATTAAGCCACTGTGCTGCCCACAATGGGGGTCATTAACAATGCACAGAAAGGACGGTAATGCACTGTGCCGCGATTCACTAAGATTGTGCGCCCAATATCCTTCATGAGTATAATATCGCTTCCCCGCTCAGGTCCACCGCAGTTCACCATCTTTTTCAGGGTGTATGTATGTGCTTGATCTTGTGACACAGTTTGAAAGTCAAATCCCGCGCTCAGTCCGGATCAGTCGGATCGTCCGATGGCCTGTCCCCTCCCCCACTTCTGTCGCTTGAAAGCCAGCGCAGCTTCACGTGCTACATAATCCCCAGTTAAATATCTGTCACAGTCATACAAAACCCGAAAACGTCAGAAAGCCCACGGACCCTTAGTAAAAATCCCAATGTGTTAACATTGTGTTAACAGCAATGTAATTAGGGGGTGGAGACTTTCATTTGCATTTAAAAACGCAATTGAAGCCCCACATGTGAACAAAGTCTTAACGTTACTCTTAATAGCTTAATATAAAACCTATGTAAAAGTGAATTATGCATACACCATTATATAATGGTATAAACCTAAACTATAGTAAACAGAGCGCCTACTAGATATAACACCCAAATGAGTTTTTAAGCTTGAGTTTGAAGCTATTGATGATCTATCCGTAGGATTGTTGATAACAGCAGCTGCTGGAACAAGAAGCAGAGAAAAGAGTTGCTTGTATTAGTTCCAATGTTGACAACTACAATAAACATCTGATCAATGATTCTGCATCCTTTCTTTACAGCTATATCTTCAACAGAACGGATCACTCAAATATTTCTCACCATATTGGCCACTTGTGCATCAGCTCTTAGCTATAGCCATGAACACTTGTCTTATATAACACAGAAGCTCTGAAATCCTAGAATACGAAACAGTTAAAGAATCTTCTGGTTTTCTATTCCATAAGATACCCTGGAGGAAACATTAGTCGCACACCAGTTACTGCAACAATGATAAGGAGAACTATTATTTGCCCATTGCTTTCTGGTTTCTGTGGGAAAGACATTAATATGGATGAGGATGGGACAGTAACAGACTGTGATCCCGGCTTTTAACCATTGTTGACTGCCTGGATTCAGCTTGGAGACCAATTTTTAATGCCACGTTCCAAAGCGAGTGACCTAATTAGAGGTCTCACATCTCTGATTGACCCATGCTGGGGCTGGATAGAGAGGAAAATCACATTAAATGCCGGCTCCAGGATTCAGACTTCAAATGTATGTAGACAAAGAGGAAGAAATGGAAGTAATGACTCTTCTGGATTAAGAAGATGATCACTAGGAAAGGTAGGGGATACAGTTTCGGTTGGTGACTGCAAAATTGCATTATCAGTGTCCCTAGTCTATTAATTCTACATGGATTTGGATAAGTTCATCTAGTGCAACTAGCGAGTCATACAACCCTGATATGGCTCAATAAGCCTTCTTTAATCAAACGGATAATACTGAGCCGCGCCGAGTATCGGGGACGCCGGAGGGTGAGTAGGTAAGTTTATTTTTTGTATTGACTCGTGTATAAGCCAAGGTGAGGTTTTTCAGCACATTTTTTAAACACCCCTTTAAGTGTGTAATGTAGAATAGGGTTGGGAAGTAAGAGTGCCAATGAAGGCCTTCTTGCAGGCACGTGAAGAGTTATAGCCATTGATGCTCCACTAGGGGATTCTGGGAGACTTGCAAATATGTTTTGCAAGATGGGAAAAGGAAAACATTGCCTCTTTTCTACCTTGTAAGGCAGCCCCCTTAATATGAACCGTGACTTTCAGGAAGCCTAATGACATAAAAGCCAAACCAGTATCTCTATTCTACTCATCTAGCAATAATAGTAATCTAGAATAGCAACATTAAGGTGCTGGGAGTTAATTTACTAATGCTGGAGGATACTCAACCAGAGTACAGCTGCACCATGATTTAAAGGGAGTCTACCACCCCTCTCTGGGGTTACCTTGTGTTGGGGGACGGTATTCTTAGCATAATCTGTTGGATAGCAAATGTGCCATTTGTTGATACCCCACTATTATGCATAGTCACAAATGAGGGTATAAAAAATATGTATAAAATGATGTATAAAAATACTTTTTTTTCCTATATTTTTCAAATAAATGCACCTGGATTCAATTTAGAACAATGTTGGACTATTTTGTGCAACTTTTTGCTTGCCCTCATATCCATATGACATTTCCATTACATTATACATATTGCCCTCCTTCTATTAAACTGCCCAATGAAATTTAGTCATTTGGATTTAACTCATTTTAATGTGTTTCCTATACCCAACACAATGATGCCAAAAGTTTATAAGAATTGCCCTCTGATCCTGCATAGCTACAGGTTTCTTAACAAAATTATGACTAATGTATCATAAAATCTTGTTCCATAAACAGCAAAGCAAATCAATGTCACTGAAGTGCAACTTCCTGTTCTCGTGCCATTCCCTTATGATGACTCAGCTCTTCCTTCATGTTAACCAAGGTAGAAGTGACTGTATGACACATGGATCTCCTATGTGACAGATACCAACGCAAGTCCCTCAGCATTCCAGCAGTTTCGTGATTTGTAGTTACATTTTACCATCAAAAGAGTTCCCACGCATTTTGACACTTTGCAACCATTTGGGTTTATCTAGGATGGAGAAAAATAACGTAGGAAGGATATGGCCAGCACATCAAGTCGTCATAATAAAAGTGGTTTTTTTATGGTCTCTAGAAAACGACGCATTTCGGGATTCACAGGTCCAATTAAAAATAGAGGGGGGGGGGCATTTTTATGGCCTTTCGAAAGAAAAACTGGCAGCGTTTTTTTTTTTCCTCTCTGCGCCTCTTGGAGCTTCATTTATAAAGTGTTGGCGCCATAATATTGTTTTCCAACACTCTCAACTTGTTCTATTTTTGGGCGCAAAATTTTGGCGCCACTTGTGAATACACCAATTTTCTGGCACTTATATTTTTCCAACAATTTCTTTGGTGCAAAAACAGCCCAGCTAAAAGCTGGTCTAGGGAGTTCTAAACCTTTCAGTCCGTGCGCCAATTCATTAATCCCTTGCGCCGCAAACTTCTATCCCACTGAAAAAAATAAAACAGTTCTAGCGCTACCCAGCGCCAAAAATAATAAGTGCCCTCAGTATGTCCAAGTAGAATACAGTGATGTGTGATGGGAAGATGCTCAAGGCTATCCTAGAGTCTGGGGCACACATCCACCATGTCTAACATGTCCTCTAGAATAGCCTTGCTTCCGTACCATCAAACTTCACTCTATTCTATTTGGACATACTGTCTATATTTTTACATGAAAAAGGGACCTCTTAGTCCCAAAATGCAACATTGTTTAGAGACCATCAAATAAAATCAAGGATTTGTATGACAACTTATCAGGTGTGCGCCATATCCTTCCTACATTCTTCTTCTGCTTTTCCAATAATCCGATGAGGCAACTACATTCTGATAAAGCGAAGAGGTGGCAGCACCCGTTTGATTAAAGACTCCTTATTATGCACAACTTAAGAAGGTGAGCAGCAATTGGTGCACCATAAAATCACCAAATTTACTTAAAAATACTACTAACCTATGAGCGCGGTTTCTCTCTATGTTCTCTCTGCCCCTCCTATCTAGGATCGGGATACCCTAGTGCTTCAGTTATTTTCTGATCAGGACATCTCCTCATTTCTATTTAACCCCATCTTCATTCTGGGATCAGTGGGGATCTAGAATTTGGTGGACGTTTAGAGACATTTAAGAACTAAAGGCACATCCATTTTTCCTATTACCTGTAAATGTTCCAACCTGAAATATGATGCTACCCCTCAGTCTTTATAATCTTTTTTCCCACTAAACCCAGAACTGGTTTAGCAAGTTCTACGCAACCTGATTTATCCTTGGAAGAGAATGTTGTGAAATACTTTGTTATACACCAGGTCCTATCCATAATTAATTAATGCAGTAAATTATAGTTACATAACCTCTCCTGGTGATTATGTCATCTTATATATAACTACAGGTTGAATATACAATGACTGGAGAGAAGACTTTTCTTAAATAGCATTAGAAGGGAGTAGTTAAAAGGCGTTGCCCAATATTTTAGAAGAGGGCTGGATTGTTCCAGAAATAGTATCTCACTCGCCCCATAAGATTTGTGGAATTATTGCAATTCAGTTTTATTAACTTCAATTGAACCAAGTCGCATTACCAAAACTAAACACAAGGGCAGGTGTGGCCATTTCAGGCAGGTTTTCACGCATTTCACCCGGATTCCGTTTCAAAACAAAATCCAAACGAACGTGGGGTGGGCTTAGCCCGATACAATTTGTAACAAGGGTTCTGTACTTTGCTTTTTTTTTTTTTCAGCAAATAGGTTTTATTTTTGAAATAAATAGTTATACAAGTTTCCAATATACTTTCTGTATGAATTTGTCAAGTTTTCTAGATCTCCGCTTGCCGTGATTCCATAGAAAGCTTCATTGTTTACTTCCTGTGGGTAGAAATCTGTCGCTGGTCATGTGATGTCACACAGGTGCACTGCTCATTATGTCATAGAGAGTCATCAGAGCTGTGTGATATAACGAGCCAGGCACCTATGTGACATCACATGACCAGCGACAGATTTCTATAAAAGCTTCCTGCTGTATGACAACAAGCAGAGATGAGGTATTGATACAGAATATCAGAAAAATGTATACGTTTTCATTATTTAAACAACATTTGTGGAAACTGAACAACCCTTTTAAGACAGTTTTGTACTTTTTTTAGATTTACTTTTAACATCACATTGGAGAGTGTCACCATCACAGTGGAGAGAGATCACCAAAAATGAAGGTTGAAAAGTAGTAACCAGTCATTTCAATGAGTTCTTTAGTTGCACACTTCTGTTGTGTGTCACACGTGAAACAGAAGAAAACTATCCCTCTCAAAATCAACATAAGTGACCAACCGTTGGTTAACAAGATAAGGGGGCTGAATTTCTTTTGATGGGAGTGTGTAGATTCTCATCAGGGCGACAGCGCAATTTGTGGAGGCGCCTTCACACAATGCTCCATGGGAACAAAATGTGCAATTAACTTTACTTCAAAAAGAAAAGCAAAAAACACTGTTCTACTACCAGAAACTCCTCCAGAAGTAAAAAAAAAAAAGCACCCATCTGTATCAGAACCTCTCTAAAGAGAATCAGAAACTAATCTGCCAAGACCCCTATAACAGCTATCCACAAATAGGGCCCTCTTCCTGCTGGTGGAGATTCTGGTTGGGCTAGTAATAGAAAAAAACTAGTTTGTAAATAATAAATGGGGGGGGGGCGCAAAATCTCATAGTTAAAGGGGTTTTCCAACGACTGAAGAAAAAAAAAAAATCATGTTTGCTGATCATTGTGGGTTTGAGTGGTGGTCCCCATAGATCACAAGAACAGGGGTCAGTTGTAGCCCAAATGACCAGTGCAGTCATTGAACATGGACCCTGCTGCTTTATTCATAATATGGCGCTGACAGAAAATCGCCAAGCACATTACCATCAGCGAATTAGACAGGCATGTCTGACCTCCTTCTCCATTCACTAGTGGGAGCTAGGACTGCTGTTCTTGTGATCCATGATGTCCCACCACTGGATATGGGATAACTTGATCCAGAGGAAGGCGAAAAAAAAAAAATCCTGCAGGGCTGATGCCAATTGGCCCATAGTAGAAAAAAATTATTTCCCGATCTATAATATGGCATCCAGAGTAACTCAATGACTTGGAAAGTAATTGCTTTGGACTAGCACATGGTCTGCTGTCAATTGTGACCAGAAACCCAAACCCATTGGGCAAGTGCCAATTTTAGAGGCAGTACTTCAGATTTACTTTGAGATCTTGAACCTCAATATTTTATGTACTTATTTGAGAATAATGCCACAAGACGAGAGATGCGATCTACTTTTCATTTATTTACTATAAATAACTTAAGTGACCATCCTACAAACATATACAAGGCTTGTACAAAATAACAAAAACAGTTCATTTTGTGATAAGGAGACTTGGGATTAAAAAAAAATACCCAAATACTCTTAAAAAATGCTAAGCGATAGTGATCAAGTATATAAACAGTATATGCTCCCCACGTCTTTATTAAATAATTCAATGTCCCTCATTGTTTTGTCTTTACGTGCACAGGTCATCCAAGGCCATTGGTCGCTGCGTGTTCATATAAAAAACAACAACTTTTCCCCATGTGTCCATATCCTCATATCAAAAATGTACCGTTAAATATATTCACTCCAATGTAAATGGATTGCATGTGAGGTTGTGCCGGCTCCTTCAGCAGATGTGTGTATCTGAATGGTGGCCGATAACCAGCCATAGTTCAGTTTGCTGGTCCAGTAGCAAGTTGGAAGCCTCCATTAAAACAGTGAAGTTTTCCTTTCCCGATTCAACACTTAGAAGGATAGTCTCGAAAAAAAACGTTCACCGCTTCTTTTTGCTGTGTCTCAACATCTTCTTCCTCTTCAGGATCATATCATAAAGTTTCTCCAGTCCTTGGTGTAAACCTCTGCCATCCACTGCACTGCAGCCCTGAATGTGACTCAAGGTCGATGTGCCAAGTTCATGTAGTGCCAGAAGCTTTTCTACCTCCGTTACAGAGAGGGCATCGGTTACATCTTGCTTGTTAGCAAGGATTAAAACGGGCACGCCTTGGTTTTCAGAAGTCCTGGTTATTTTGTGTAGTTCCACTTTGGCTTCCTCCATCCGTTCCTGCTCTGAAGAGTCCACAACAAACACCATACCATCAGTCCTTCTGGTGTAAGATTTCCATAAAGGTCTAAGTTTTTCCTGGCCACCTACATCCCAGACTTGGAAAGTGATTGCTTTGGAATTCCCAACTGGGGCCTTTATTTTTTCCATATTAAACCCCTTAGTGGGAACGCATTTCACAAACTCCTTAAATTTCAGTCTGTACAACAAAGAGGTCTTTCCGGCAGAGTCCAAACCTATAACCACAACATGTAGGGTTTGAAAGGTAGGTAGAAACGAGGTGTTGGGTGCTATCTCGGTAAGATGGTTCCCCATGGCTTTTTAAATGTATTATGTCTTGAGAGCTTTATGAAGATGGTGCTTGAGTTCTTCAAAGGAGTCACATAGCAAAATGGGTAGGTGCTAACGCCACTCCAAAAGTCTTATCTGAAAGTCAAAAAAAGGAGACCATTAGTCAACATCTGGCACTGATAAAGAAATAATTAAAGGAAAACTGAAGGACAGAGGGGGGGGGGGGGTATAGAGTAAATGCAGTGTAAGGAAAAAAAAAAAAAAAAGTATCCCTCCCCCCACTGTTACAATGCACAGACTACAAAGGGTCATTCAATGAGACCCCGCATGGAACCAAGGAAGTTCAGATCTTCAACCCTGATGTAGCAGACCTCCACTTGAGTCTCCACTGCACACTACATCAGAAGGTTAAATGACTAACCACTAGTTTTGTAGACGATCGCCTTAGAACCGGTTTCAGTATGCAATGAAATCTGAGAGTGGTCACATTTATCAGGCTGAGGTCATTGTTTGTTAAAGGCTTTGCACATGCAAAGTACTCGGAGCAGGTAGACAACACGAATATGTTAACACCTTGCAAGCGTCCGCAGAATTAGTCGCCTGCTCTAAACAAACAAAAGCGTATTCCAGCATAAAAACAACCAACATCAAAAGGAGCCTGCGATACATCAGAATCAACATCAGCACGAAGAACCAGAACCTGGACCGGAATCCTACAACCTTATCCCTGTAAACACCGGACGGATACAACCTAAGTGTTTGCTGTATCCAGGGGCAGCAGAGAAGGGGAGATTCTCCATGTTACTCCCTAAGCTAATGTTTAACAAATCCAAACAGTTCAATGGGACTTCCTAACACAGTAAACCCCCAACCACAGGAGTAAGAGCACTTTACTGCAAAGTCAATCTACATTGAATGGATTAGGCTGCAGGCTCAGGTGGCCTCCAGTCAATAAAGCCAGTCAGCTGTAAGGAAAGCCGGCCATAAATATCAGTGGGTCTGTTGACAATTCAGGGAGTCACAATAACAAGGCTTAATGGGATACGCAACATGAGTCAATATTTAGGGAAAGCTTTTAATTTTATGGGTGGGTTCATATTGTGTAGAATTTAAAGGGATGGCATATTGCAGTAACTGGAAGCTATGGTCTTGAGTTCAAAGATGACCAGATCCACCAAAATAGAGGCGTTCATAATTGAAATTTGCTGAAAATTAAATTATGACCTGGTATATAGATTTGATATACTCTGCACACCAAATAAAAATATGTTATCCCTTTAACTCTTAGCCATGTACATGTGACAGACCGCACTGTGAGTTGATCATTTCTTTCAGCAATCTATACAAGAGGTTACCAGTAAAGCCACAAAAAATCTGATTTTCCTGACACTCATCCTGGTAATCCACACCTATAATTCATAAAACAGCCATCTAGAAATCAGAAAATGCCTCTCCCTTTGAAATGTCTGAAATCTTAAAGGGCAAATCTTTTTATGATCAAAGTCAAAGTCCTCAACATACATGGCCATCCACCCTAGAGCTACAGACACGGCATCCAAAGGTCTTCATAAAAAAACAGTAGTGTAGGATTACATCCACATCACAGGGTATACAGGTCTGTATACAAGAGTAACCATCTGCAGATGTAAGGTGCAGAATGCAGGACTGATCTGGCGCTACATTTGGGGGGGGGGGGACACCCCTCTAGTACACTCCTAGGGAGAAATCCGCACCAGCAGCAAAATGGTGCATAGCATCTACTGCAGGGGAAACACGATAACAAGGAAAATTCACTAATGGCTTATATGTAATAACAAAAATATGACATTGTAAAATAACATAATAACTAGTAGTAAGGACCTTGTAGCATTCATAAATATAATCTCCCACTTGCATCAGGAATACCATAACATAATAAACCAGTACAGATGGAATTAAAGGATCTCTACATGTCCATAAGAAGTAGAGATGCAATCCGTGTCTATTTACCTTGTGTACACAGTCTGTATATACAGAGATGTATGTCTCCAGTAGTATATCCCCAGTAATCAGGCTGCCAGCTCCTCTCTGCTCCACTACTGCTCCAGCTCTGCCTGCACTCCACACACTCCCAAGCCTTACCCTCAGCCCCGCGACGCCACGCCCAGGCCACGCCTCCCGCCCAGCCCCTTTTAACCTGTTACATGCGGCATAGTAGTGAGAGGTGTGAAGAAAGTCTTTTGTTATACAACACAGGCATAAGTGTTACCATTCACTATGAGATTTCCATGTCCAGACGGGATTATTTACATAATTGTATCATGGTCTGGTGCAGCTTGTAATGAGGTTATACAGAGTGAGGTGAAATAGTCCAAACTCAGGCTGAGGCACTACAACTCCCAGCATGCCCTAATATCCACAGTATAGTAGCTATTGCACTACGACTCCTAGCATGGCATGGCAGTCATAGTGTATAGTACTTGTGAAACTACAACACCCAGCATTCCATGATATCTACAGTGTAAAGAAGTTTTGAAACTGCAACTCCTAGCAGTCACAACTCCCAACTCCAACTAAACTACAACTCCCAGCATAGCACCATCATAGTCTACTGCACTTTACAGATCATGGGGGACATATACAAACAGTAAAAACTTAGTCAAATGAAACCATAGCAATAAGGGCCCTGCTCACAAGAGCTTACAATCTATGAGATAGTAGTTGTGAAACTACAACTCCCAGTATTTTCTGACAGCCACATTGTATAGCTGTGACACAACAACTCCTAGCATGCTCTGTCATCCACAGTGTAAAGTTATAATAATAAATCTTTATAGCGCCATCATATTGTACTGCACATTACAGATCGTGGGGGACATATACAAACAAAATAAGTCATTACGCAGTAAAAAAAACATATGAAACCATAGGAATAAGGGCCCTGCTCACAAGACCTTACAGTCTATGGGTACATTCACACAGCGGTATGCCCGCCGTGCGGGCATACCGCCGTGTGCTGGAGAGGAGGAGGAGGCGGCCCCTCCTCCCTCCATAGAGAATAGCGGCGCATGGCCGCACGCACGCCAAAAGATAGAGCATGCTCTATCTTTTTGCGGTGTGCGGGCCGGATCGGTGCCAACATGTGTGGCACCGCATCTGCGCCGCGCCGCTATTGCCGTCTATGGGGATGTACATGCGGTCGCAAATTTGCGGCCACATGTACATGCCCGCAGACGGCCATGTGAATGTGCCCTTAGAGATAGTAACTGTTAAACTACAACTCCCAACATACTGGATAGCTACTACTTGCACTAATGTGTCTAGACTGGGTAGAATTGGCTGCCCAGTTGTAAATGACTGTAGAGATTACAACCAAATGTACAGTTTGATGACCAATTGGTCATACATCTGCTATACACAGATGTCTGAGTGACAGGGCAGCCCCCAATATGTGAACTATATTATTTTTGGACCCTTCCAAGAGGTTTTTCATTTCTTTTTTAATTTAAAATATATTTATATTTTTAAAACTCTTTAATATACTTTGTGTTCCATATTTTTTTTTATTATTTCCTAGATCTCTGCTTGCTGTCAGTGAAAGAAAACATTCCACAGGCTGAAGACTTGTCTTGATGACATCTTTGACCACTGTTGCACATAATTGTAACATAAATTAGACATCCTGAAATAGGTCTGCAACATCTAGACCCTCTAATTCTGTATTTTAATAAATAGAGAATTTTGAGTGGTCCCAGTTTAGCTGCGTAGAACTGAAGGGACCTGGATACCCTAAAATAGGGGCCTAGAATTTAATATATAATAAGAGGGACTGGATAAGGTATAGTTTTCAGCATTTGGATGTAAACAACTGGTATTCTATAGACATTTTCAGGCTGAATAGTCTATACTTGAGTGCTCACAAAACAGTACATGTGCGCCCCCTTGTGGAAATGTAGAATATTACACCTTAGCTGATACAAGGATATTGTCATACTAAACAGATGAAGAACTGTTATACAAATGATTATAAAAGTGTCCATACACATTACATGGGAGTAAGTTGATGCTTGAACACGGGTTAAACCAATAATTAGCTGTGGTAATAATGAAATTAGAAAAATTATATTTTAGTATTTTCATAAAGTGCTAGATACTCTGCACCTCCACCCTACAGGCACCGGTGACATCCATTCTGTAAATCTACAGTAAACTGATGTCCAAGAGCATGATACATTCACAAGTGGATGCTGCCTTTAAAATGTTTCCAAACTTTTTGGATAGTTAGGGATAAATTGGGCAGTATATGAGACATCTGTCTCATTATGGGGATAAAAAAAGTTATTATTCTATTCTATTTTTGACATATATAAATGGTGATACACAGCCTTTATATTACCCCAAATCATCTAACCATAATCTGAAATAGGTGAAAAGTACAGTAATCAAAGGACAGTTCTAATATACAGTTCAAAAACACATAGGTGGGCATTTATTATCCCTTTTCAAACTATTTTTTTCCCTTGCTGTGCCTCTTGCCCCTTATTCATGAAGTGTCGGCACCACTATTTTGGTGGTTTACGGACACTAATTACTTGGGTTTTTTTGTGCAAAATTGTGGCTCCACTTGTGATTCCATTACTTTTCATTCTCTTCTTTTTATTTTGTGGCACAGTTTTTGGCACAAAATTAGAGCAGCTAAAAGCTAGTCACCTTCTTAAATATGAGTTCAGTTCTTAACCTTTTGCTTTGTGCGGCAAATCATTAATCGCTTGTGTCACAAACTTACATCCCACTGAAAAATATAGCACATTTCCAGCGCCACCCTGCACCCAAATTGATAAATGCCCCAAATACTTTTTCTGTTGTTTCGGTGAATGGGATTTTCCATAAAGCTTTATCAAGGATATGTAGCATTTGCTGCAGAGTAAAAAAGGTATTTTCTATTTGTCTAAAAGGGTAACTGAATGTTCCATACATGTTGCAGTAAATTTGCAGCGTAATATAATAGTATTGTTGTGTATGGGAATGACGACTGTCCTATACACACATTGCGGAAAAAATCAGCAGGAAAGACGCCTTTCTAGTGCAGATTTTTGATCTGCAGCAAAAAAAAAAAGGGACAAGTCGCTTAATTCTGCAGATCCCGGTGCGGAAATCAACCTTTGCAGAGTTCTGCCTGCCAGCCATTCAGCGTTATACATATCAATTTTGTCTGGTTGCAGAGTGGCAAAGATGGCAAATCCCACAACCATTCTGCAACATGCACAGATACCCTGAGGAAGTTTCAGGAATCCATGTTTTATACTAAAACAAACTTTATTTAGATGAATTTAAAAGAGTTCAAATCACCAAAAACACTGCAACAAAGTCTACTGAATGTGAAGCCCCCCTTTACATCCATACAGAGGCTGCACAGTCAGTTTCTGCAATATGTCTGTCATATATGCACATACTTAATTCTTCTAATCCCTTAATATAATGTAACAAGTGACAGCAATAAGCATGGCATTCCATTACACAGTGATAGCATACAATGGGGTTCCTGTTTATTATCACACGTTACAATACACAGCCTATGGAGAGGGAAATATACATGTTTTCATTTACAATTGTTATATGTAGCCGCAGAGACGTCAGTCACTCCATTGTGTACTAATGCTTGTCTCACAGTAGCAAGACTTCTGGAGGCTTCTGGTTTTAGAGATAAATTGTATGTTAAAGGGCATGTCTCCCGGAAAAAAATCCCCTTGACTTTTCCTGTTCTGCCAATTAACTAAAAAGCTAACTTACTTCTCCATAGTTTTATGTGTATTTCATTTTGCAAGACTATTCATTATCACACCTCATGTAGGTTTTGCCGCCCAACAACCCCACACCCCTGAATAGTAAATCTGCTTTGTAATCCAAAGATACAGTACTAGGCTCAGTTCAATGTGTTCTGTTCTCCATTCTGTTAGCGGAAATATCGTAAAGAATAGCGCAAGAGCCAGGGTGTGTATCTGCCACTAACAGACTTGTACAGGAAGGTAAACCTTGTGTATATGGAAATCAAATGGGAATGGAAGGTGAAGGTGAATTCTTAGTTTCCATTAAATCTCCTAAAATGGGGAGTGTTATGGAGTCGAACTGCAATATGGACAGATTTGCCACCATTCATACATTTGAGTGACAAAGCCAGGTGTCCATATTGGTTGTCACTGTAACTATGATATTTCATCAGAAAATAAGGTATAAGTCTAAGGTCGGCTGTAGATGAATGTGTTCAGCCCCTGGAAACGGACTTGTATGCTGGTAGAATCCCACAGACTGCGCACAGTGCAGTGGATGGGAATCCTTGCATCATACAGAAATATGATGCAAGAACTTCCTGTCTGCTGGTCAAACATCAAAGGAAGTACTGTAATAATAATAATTCTTTATTTATATGGCGCACACAGATTATGCAGCGCTGCACAGAGTTTTCTAAATCAGTCCCTGGAGACTGATCTCCGATGCCGACAGTCGTGCTTGCACCAGAATTAGTAAATCCCCCCCTTGGAGTCATTTGCACATAAAACATGAATGTGTACACAGAGACATACACCCAACATTCATGTCAACAGGCAAAGAATGAGTTAAGTCACTTTGACTATGACATTAATCTGGTGCCATCTAGTGGTTATGTTCAGTTGTTGCAATATTTATTACTGATTTGCTTTGTTATTTGTTACATATCATGTCACAACCTTGCATAGCTGTATGACAGAACTATGTGGTATAAAGGACACTCATAGAAACCTATACAGGCATAGGGGCACATGTATCATAGTTTTTGGGCTGCCACATTTTCAGTTTCCTGAAGTTGGCTTTCTTAATAATTGCAATGTATCTTAATTTTTTTCCCTTTGTGATTCAGGTGATGAGTTGCATGTTTATTTTATCACTTTTGAGACTTTTTGTTTCGGTGTGTGACCTTTTAGTCCCAAATAGTAGCTGCGAAAGTAAGTCCGGATCTAGCATGCTTAGGTGCAAGAATGGGACAATTTCAGAGCCCAAAAGTCGCAAAAAGTTAAACAAACATCTGGGCTACAAAGGCTACTATAACGGCTACTGCATTACATCCTGGAGGCAACTAACTTGTTGCCTGATTCTGCACCTAAAAAGTCGCAAAAAAACGAAAAAGAACACAATAGGAATTATACATGTCCGCCATAAAGTCATAATGGATCTTTTTCATGTGCCATAAATTCTTTCCAAGACATTTTACTATGGCACCACATATAGGTACCTACCTCACATGGCTGCAACATGTGAAATGGACTTAGGATATTGCTTTGCACATGTGCATCACGTTTTATTAAACAAAATAAAACATTTAACTTGTTTATGGCCAAATCTGTCAGTGAGTGACGTAAGAGATGTGGGGCATTTAAGTCTGATGTAAAGTATTATATTTTTGGTACTTATTCCTTCAGAAGGTCAGAGTGTAGGGATGTAATGTTACCTGTCACTGGACGTTGCCTTTCAGTCTGGTCATACATAAATAATAACCCTATTACATCTCATGTGGATGATGATGGAAGGAAGGGTGTTACATAAGACTCTGACACCTATGTAGATAGAAAACAGAACAATATTAGATACACATCATATATAGTGTATCTTAACAAATCACAGGTTGGAGGTGTAATTGGAAGGGGTGCAGAGAGTGGACCTGGGCCTGGGAACCTTAGGGTCCCATCAACATCAAACATCCCCGTACTATAAAGAAAATATGTTGCAGTGTGGAGCCTGTTACAGATTATGCATCAGGTCCCAGCATTGTCAAGTTTACACCTCTGGGCATAGACATCTTTTTATCATTGTAGAATCCTGGTATCTATGTACATACATAGTGGATTGATACTACACTACTTGTATCTAGAGGATTTACATATGAAAGACTTAAAAGATTATAAAACACAAACTTCTGCAAGATCAAGTGTATGATTATAGGCAATACACATCTCCAACTACACATCTAATACACAGCTTTTCATAGTATAATGAGGTTCTTTACATACATTATACAACTACAGATAACAGAAGGTTAAATGATTGATTGTTAGACAGATAGATACATAGACAGATAGATAGATAGATAGATAGATAGATAGATAGATAGATAGATAGATAGATAAATAGATAGATAGATAGATAGATATGCAACATCCCCCACCGGGGCCTAGCCTTTGAGGTGAGGCCTGGAGGCGGGGCCCGCAGTACCGGAGTGGCTGGCGGTTGCGGCCTAAGCACGCTATTGTCACGGTGCTTGGTACGGGGTAACCGGAGGGCTGTCCTACAGCCTGGCAGGTCTCCAGCAGGGAGGTGTTGGCAAGAAATGATGAGGGAGCGGCTGCTATAGCGAATCTCCCTGGGGCAACCCCTTAATGTCCCGAGTGTGAGTCTCTGGGTGATGGACAGGGTGCCCGGTGATGGAGTGCAGGGGTAGTAGCAGGGACCAGACGGAGGCAGAGGTTGAAGAAAACAACTTACAGTTCGTTTATTGCAACCGGCAGGAACTGCAGAAAACGTGCCTTTAACAGGTGGAGTACTGGAGAGGTAATTGGAGGAGCAGCCACCACCTGACCAAAGGGAGGTAATAAAACCCCCTAGCCAAGAATGTTCTGGAGGATTCCGGTATGAGTTCTTAGAGAGAAATCTCTCTCAGGAGAGAGACCGGTCCTAGTCAGGCCCTCTGGGTCTGTAGGACACAAGCCGAGAGCAGTTAGCTGAGCAGCAGCTCAGAGTCTCTAGCACACCAGACCAGTGCAGGAAGAGCCTAGCCCCTGCCTGAAGTGGAAGATAAGACTAGAGCTAGTGTAGTGAGGAAAGGGGTATCATCCTACCTTCAAGGGTGATACCTGAAGAGATCCAGGACCGAGCTGAAGCATCCTCTAGGACACAGCTGCCTCCCAGCCTGCTCTTACATCCAGGCTGGTGATCTACATCCTGTGGCTCCCTCCAAATACCTCTCCAGTACTCCACCTGTTAAAGGCACGTTTTCTGCAGTTCCTGCCGGTTGCAATAAACGAACTGTAAGTTGTTTTCTTCAACCTCTGCCTCCGTCTGGTCCCTGCTACTACCCCTGCACTCCATCACCGGCACCCTGTCCATCACCCAGAGACTCACACTCGGGACATTAAGGGGTTGCCCCAGGGAGATCCGCTATAGCAGCCGCTCCCTCATCATTTCTTGCCAACACCTCCCTGCTGGAGACCTGCCAGGCTGTAGGACAGCCCTCCGGTTACCCCGTACCAAGCACCGTGACAATAGCGTGCTTAGGCCGCAACCGCCAGCCACTCCGGTACTGCGGGCCCCGGCTGTCTCCAGGCCTCACCTCAAAGGCTAGGCCCCGGTGGGGGATGTTGCAAGTGGCGTCACGAACAGGATTGATACTTCTGTGCCTTATTACGGCATTAAAGACTTTCCTTTATTAAAAAGACTGTGCTGCCTAACCCTGCTGCCATCCGGGTTTAGGCCCAAGGACTTGTGTGTTTCTGGAATGAACTGTGTTATACTGTTGCCACGTGCGGTCGAGCGCCGCTCCCGCACTCCAGAGGTTAATCCTGGCAAGAACTGTACCAGCTCTGCTACATCCGGCGCTGCCGTGCCTGAAGATTTTTACCTCAGAAACTGTGGCGCAGCAAATAATTCCAGCCCGCCAAAACCTTCACTGGCGGGAAACCCAGATGACGCATCAAGCTCCACCCACGCGCGAAGCGCGCGAACCCCGCCTCCTGTGGCGCAGGAAAAATTAGAGCCCGCCACAGCTCTTGGCGGGAAGGACTTGGACTCCTCCCACTGGCTCGAGGCGGACTTCCTGCCCTGCCTCAGAGAAGCGCCAGAACTGGAGTGGACTTTGGACAGCGAGGACAACGCCATGTGGGGTCCTCCGCCTTTCCCTCCTGTGGAGCGTCCGGAGTTTTACGAGGTCCTAGAGACTATGGTGGTGGTCTCTGCGCAGCCTGTCCGAAGACCCTCCGCTGGACATCGGCTGCACCGAGGGTTGACTCGGGCCTTTGTCACCAGGACCTGTTACCAAACGGTGACACAGTACCAAATCCCACCCGGGCGGTTCCTCGTCCCTATCCCGGCTACCATCCCGGTACCGCGGGTCCACGTGGAGGCGCCACGTGGGGAGGCCCCGACTCCTGCTGAGCCAACGCCTGGGCCTAGTGTTGCCGCTCCACCTGCTCCGAGGCCTACTACTCCTGCTGCGCGGCCTGCTAGCCCCGCGGTGGTGGCTCCTGACCCTCCGGTGGTTCCTGCTCCTGTTCCGGCACCTACCTGTCGTCCAAGGAGATCCGAGCCTGAACCGGAGCCATGAGCCCCAGCACCGAAACCTCCGCAGCCTCAAGGCCGAGGTGAGGCCGCCCGCCGGCGACTCCGAGACGCTGTCTCGGACCAGCGACGCCGAGAGAAGGAGGCCCAGCGATATATGGCCGGCCGATCTACAGCTGGAGCTTGGGTCGAGAAGAATCGCACCACCGGCATGGTCCGGTTCTTCGACAAACGGAAGGGCTATGGCTTCGCCACCCAGGACTACACCGGACGGGAAGTATTTATACCCCGCCGGTCCGTCAAGAGGCCTGATCTGCCGGAGAGCCTGCACAACCTGAAGCCGGGAGAGTGTATCGAGTTCTCCCTGCAGGAAGGACCTCGAGGACCCTGGGCGGCTGGCGTGATCCGGATCCCCGACTCCGGCGAGGACCGCTACTTCCCGCATGACGACTGGTATGAGGACGACGAGTGGCCGGAATCTCCGAACACTTCTTCTTCCTCGGCTGCAAGTCCCCGGGCGGTGACCCACGTGAATGCCCCATCCACAGTAATTGTGAGTACGGGTCCCATTGCCATCCATGGGCCGGGCATGATACAGGGCGCCACCCCCACCGGCTCCCCTGCCGGGAGCATTGCCAGGTCCCGCGGCTCTTCTGTGGGAGAAGACATCCCGGCTAGTGAACCTTGTCCGGAGGTTCCATCTAGGCCCGCATCTCCCCTTGCCGGTTACCAATGGGGTGATGACCCGGCCCCGGAAGAACCGGAGCTGGAGGGAGCCGCGGCGCGGCCGCCGGGCTCTGTTTATTTTTTCCTGGACCCCTCTGTGGTCCCTGGCTCAGTTGAGCCCCCGGCTGGAACAGCCGACACCCCGGGTGACAGCGCTCCTCCCCCTGCAGGTCCGGAGGATGTTGCTGCACCTGCAGTACCCGCTACTGCCACCGGGTGTCCCCAGCCGGCACCTACTCCCGCTGAGGATGGACAGGATTCCCTGCAGGAGCTGGATCCTGTCTTTGCTGAACCCAGCGATACTGACTAATCCCTGAAGGGCTGTAGCCGTCTCCAGGTACTTTGTACATATTGTGTATATTTATCTCCATTTTCCCCAAAGAGCCAGAGACTGTCCTGAGACTCTTACCCTTATTTATCTCAGTCAAGAGATTATACACTGTCATGTGCTATGATAGCACCCTTCCTCTGCCACAGCAGAGATCTCTTCAAAGGACTCTGTCCCTCTACACATAGAGGAGACCCTTTGCTTCTTTATTGCACTTTTCCCCACATCAAGGGCTGTACCCAGAAGATGGACTTTGCTATTAAAGACCTTCTGTGAGACTTTTGCCAACTCCAAGGAAAAGTTGCTATTGCTATTGACTATTATTTTGCACTTAATGCCTTCCTTTTTAGGTACGGACATTCTGCATGCACTTTTTATGCCTTTTCTTTGCAGGAAAAGAGACATTTGCTACCGTGCTACTCTGAGTAGCCTATCTATCTGTAACGTTATGTTATAAGATGTGTACCCATTGGGCTCCCAAGCCAATGCGCGTTTACCAAATATTTGCACACTGTCAATATATGCCAGTAGTATGCATTAACCCTTTCATAGGCTTTTCAGGTTGTAGTGTGGCTGTGTCGGACCGTCTTTTTATGTGTAAAACACTGACCGCTACCTGATCCCTCAAACTGAGGTTTGCACATGGGGGTAGTTCGTAAACTGCGGGTCTGTAGGGGACCGGGGGTGTTACACAGATAGCACCTGGATGCCACTCATACATGGGTAAGGATGCCAGTCAGGAGGTACTTGTGTCGCATATGCTAACGCAATGCAGATAGACACCTTATATAATTGCCGCCAGGGAAGAAGCGTTGATAAAACAAATATACAGGCCTTGGTGCAAGGAGTGGATTACAGGACATGACACCACACCTTTCCTACTGTACAGTTCGGTTTAATGGCGTCAGCGACCAACTGTCATACAGCTACATGTTTTGTCTTAGTCCGACACCAACCCAGGTGCCTGTCTCCAGGACCATGGGCGGTTTGTCCCTACACCTCACGTAGCCTGCACTTTCCAGAAGTGCCCTTAGCCCCCTCTGTGCCCCAAAACAACTGTAGTCGAGCCGAGGGCGGCTCTTTCAATTGCCCCCGGGGTATGCAACACCCTCGCCGATGCAATGGCGAGGTAGTGCTTGCGAATACGTCCCACCTGTAGGTAACACCACATTACACTACATGGTCCTTATAGGATCAAGGGGAAATTGCAGTGGTTAATCCTGCCTGGCAAGGCAGATGTTAATTTGTGATGTAATTATGTCAACCAATGTCTGTGTTACATCCTGTCTTTGTGCACTGAGAGGTAATTGGAGGAGCAGCCACCACCTGACCAAAGGGAGGTAATAAAACCCCCTAGCCAAGAATGTTCTGGAGGATTCCGGTATGAGTTCTTAGAGAGAAATCTCTCTCAGGAGAGAGACCGGTCCTAGTCAGGCCCTCTGGGTCTGTAGGACACAAGCCGAGAGCAGTTAGCTGAGCAGCAGCTCAGAGTCTCTAGCACACCAGACCAGTGCAGGAAGAGCCTAGCCCCTGCCTGAAGTGGAAGATAAGACTAGAGCTAGTGTAGTGAGGAAAGGGGTATCATCCTACCTTCAAGGGTGATACCTGAAGAGATCCAGGACCGAGCTGAAGCATCCTCTAGGACACAGCTGCCTCCCAGCCTGCTCTTACATCCAGGCTGGTGATCTACATCCTGTGGCTCCCTCCAAATACCTCTCCAGTACTCCACCTGTTAAAGGCACGTTTTCTGCAGTTCCTGCCGGTTGCAATAAACGAACTGTAAGTTGTTTTCTTCAACCTCTGCCTCCGTCTGGTCCCTGCTACTACCCCTGCACTCCATCACCGGCACCCTGTCCATCACCCAGAGACTCACACTCGGGACATTAAGGGGTTGCCCCAGGGAGATCCGCTATAGCAGCCGCTCCCTCATCATTTCTTGCCAACACCTCCCTGCTGGAGACCTGCCAGGCTGTAGGACAGACATTGGTTGACATAATTACATCACAAATTAACATCTGCCTTGCCAGGCAGGATTAACCACTGCAATTTCCCCTTGATCCTATAAGGACCATGTAGTGTAATGTGGTGTTACCTACAGGTGGGACGTATTCGCAAGCACTACCTCGCCATTGCATCGGCGAGGGTGTTGCAGATACATAGATAGATAGACAGACAGATAGATAGATAGATAGATAGATAGAGCAGAAATATAATGTAGACATAGAAAGATAGATATACTTCTCAAACATTGTTTTAATTTAGAGCTTAATTTAACGTCCATGACTAATATTTCATTTAGTCATTTAGCTTCATCCTATGAGCCATTTCTTTCAATATGTATTTCATTTCACAACAAAATAGATTCCATAATGAAGTCCTAAAGGATTGGCTACAATAAGAAAAAAAACCTAACAGCACCACTTCTGTCCCCGGCTGTGTCTGGTATTACAGTTTAGCTCTATTCACTACATGAAGCTCATGGGGATAGGTGTTGCTGTTCAGGCAGGGAAAAAGTTAACTTTGGATTACGATTTCAGGCTATATTTATACGAACCTGTGCTTCCATAGCGATATATGGCACACGGCGCCGTATGTCGGGGAAAGATAGGACCTGTCCTATCTTTCTTCCGGCTACGGGACGGTATGGTGCTGCACGTGTGCTGCACCGTACCACTCCCATGCAGGGCCGTGCGCCCATTGCCGTCTATGGGGGACATATATACGGCATATATACGTCGGCCATATATACGTCCCCATACGGCCGTGTGAATGTAGCCTTATTCTTTTCTACATTTGACTATTTTTATGAGAGTGGATACTTGTAATACAGGCAGTCCACGGGTTACGCACAAGATTGGATATTAAAAATGTTGAGTTGTCATAAGAAACAGGATTAACAATAAATCTTAATTTAAGACACCTATGATAACTGTTATAACTGTTTATTGTAGCTCAATGCTAGAGTACAGTAAATTACCAATATCCAGAGGGCTGTTTGTAACTTGGGGTCGTCTGTAAGTCGGGTGTTCTTAAGTAGGGGACCGCCTGTAATGGTATCATTTATTTTTGTGTCGCAAAGTCCATTTTTTGGCACACAAACTGTGTGATTTAGTAGACTGTTTTTTTTTATTGTGTCGCAAGGACTTAATAAAGGCGCACATGTCTGCAATGACCCCGGGATCATAATGGAGAAATAAAACTTGGTATACTTGTTTTTTGTGGGTCTAAGTGTGCAACAAGAATTGAGCCAAAGAATTGTTGCAGAATGTAGAGTGGGAAAAGTGTTGGGATACAAAAGTTGTGCGCAAATCGGGCTCCATAAAAAATAAACAATGTGAGTGTCAGAAAATAATTTGTGGCACTGAAACATAATAAATAAGGCGCACTTGGACGGCAGCAAAGAAAAATGAAGGTGGTCACTTGGGAGGCATACATTATTGACTTTCCAACAGTTTTTTGTCGTTTTTTATTTTCTTGATGCGCCTTATTTATGAAGTGTCAACGCCACAATATTGGCCTTTTTCCCCCAGTTACACCTTTTTCTTTTTTGGGCACAAAATTTGGGCACAGCTTTGAAATCCCGAAACTTTTCCTCTGCTTCTAGTTTCTAGTTTGGCTCAATTTTTTGCACGCACTTAGAACTGCAAAAAGTTGGTCTACTGTTTCACCTTCATGAATGTGGAGTCTGTTCAGAATTTGGAGTTAGTTCAATAATCCCTTGCGCCAAAATCTAACATCCAAGTGTCAATTACTGCACGATTTGTGCGCCAAACACACGGACCCTGCTGCAAAATTGATGAATGCCCCCTATGTCTAATCAGAGAAGAGTAGATAATAAACTTATAATTACTGAGGTATATATATATATATATATATATATATATATATACCGTAACTGTATAGACCTTTGCGATTACACATGAATATAGTTCCATAGGATCGCAGTCACTATTATCTTGTATACATTGACATACAGTTTATATAACATGCAGTTATTGTATCTAATGATTTACATTATATGTGAAATCTCTTTTTCGCTTTCCACAGCCTGAGCCACAATGTACTGCCCCGAGTCCCCGTCTTTGTCTCCTCACCTCTGAGAATTGTCATTAATTATGTGTTGTCGCAACACATGTATCGGAGACTGTCATTGCTATGGTAACACGGTATACAAAGTGGTGTAATGTTACCAGAGGCTTGTGTCTGCCAAACCTCATTCATTACCTTCAGTCTTTTAGTTCATCTTATTATTCAAAGAAATATAGAAAAGTAATTTATAAATCTTCCATAAATTATACAATGGGGAGATTTATTATTAGGCGGCTCCTTGGGACAGTTCTATGTCTGTCTTTGGATCTCTGCTCCTCATCAGATTCATTAAAGTGGCTTTGGCCCTTTAATAAATGTTCTTATGCTCTATACGTGTCTGGGATTTTTATTTTTAAAAAGTGCAAAATTAGTGACTTTGCACCTTTTTTATACCAAAAAGCCCAGAAAAACCAATAATAAATCTCCCCTAATGTGACAATGTATGGAACAGCGGCTGAGAACCACCTATGCAACCGGCCAGCTTCACAGGGGTCCTATAGGTGAGGAAGCCCACCATCACCCTCAGGGTATATGCCAATGACCAAGCCAATTCTCGGTTTTTCATAGCCGATTTGAAAACGCGTGTCATCCTCGTGAACTATAGTCTATAGGTAGCATTTATTATCGCCTTGTCCTTTTTGTTGCTCCGTCACATGCGCCATATTTATTATATGTTGGCACCACCACTGTCTTCTTTTCTGGCAAATTTTTTTGTTGCTCATTTTGGCGGCAGCTTTTTGGGCACGTTTTTTGGCATTTAAACAGACCAACAAAAGCCCTTCCTGAATCTGGTTAGTCATTTCTAATGCTCAATTCTTCATATAAATACTTTACGGCCTCTGCGCCGCAATAGAACATCACTGTGCAAACTATTCCTAAATTGAGTGCCAAAAAACAAGACCTAGCGTCAAAAATAATAAGTGACCCCCAGTGTTAGTATGTACAGAACAGTGGCAGCTTCACAGGGGCCTAGAGATAAGGAAGCCCACCATCACCCTAAGGCTATATACACATGACCTAATGAAGTGTCTGCTTAGAGTGATAGGAGCTAAAACAGCAATAAAACTGTAAAGTTAAATTGTAAAGTAAGGGGTTAAAAATGATCTTTATTGTGTAAACATCACTAGGGGATTAAAATATGAGAATTTACTTTCATGGGAAAACCCCTTTAATGATTCCTCGGTGCTATGAGATGCTGTGTGCTGTCGATGTGCTTAGATTGTCATAGTACAGGGTTTATCTACACTTTTATTTAGCTTCTGAACATTCACTAGTATTTGACACATAGAAAGACAGATAAGACATCTCAGATATCATGAGGTCCATGAGATGGATATGAAACACAATGGCACTCTCAGCTCTGCTCCCTCACCTAATCAATGACACACAAAGTCAGCTCTGCTATAAAGACCTTCTATTTCTGTAGCTTGTAAGTCTTTGCACAGTGCTGCTTGCTGGCAGGAAGTGCCTGTGTCTGAGCTGGTCTTGTAATACAGGGTTGAGGGACAGGAGACAGAGAGCACTGCCGCCATGATAACAAGAGAAGCTATTCATGAGAAGATTCCAACTATAGTCAGAAGATTTACGGTTGTATCCATGGACAACCAAAATTCTAAACCTCAGTTCTGATAGAGACAGGTTGGAATTATATCTGTAAAAATTCTACATTTTGGTTAATAACAGTGAATTAGAAAATGTGTTATTTTGTTCTCCTGAGTATATATATCCCCTTAACAACAAACGTAATAGTATGGCGAGCGTCGGGTGTGGGTACATGGAGAGCGCTCACAGACTGAGCCCTCTCCATAGCTGGCATAGCACCCGTGATTGGTGCTGCCGGCAGCTTCAAAAAGTCACAAACTGAATCTTGGTTTCTGAAGCTTATTCTATTATGCAGGGTCTAACTAGGAGAGGGTGGGCCCCTGAATGGCCCCCATACTGCCTAAAAATATACATATTGAACTAATAAATGCATACACATTTATGTACCTATATACATAAGCATACAGTTCTTCATTTATACATTATTACAGATGTATGCATACATATAGAGCATATACACTTCACATATACACACACACAGTGCCATATACAGGTATACAGCACATATACAAACATACGGTGCATAAACAACAGCATATATACATCACATATACACACAAATATAGCATATCCACATCACATATATGTTATATGCATATTATGCTGTACAATGTGTAGCAAAATATGTATATAATGGTGTACATCCCATGTTCTTTAGTGTCAGGCAGATGATGGGTCCCCCTGACACTGCAGGTCCCATAGCGGCTGCCACTGTAGTTACACCCCTGTTATTGTGCAACTATTTACTGTAGAGTATTGGAAAAAGTTTAATGGAAATGGTCATGCCAAGAGGGATACATGGTAAAAGTTTGGGGTATTATGAGACCACTTGGCATCTGCTCTTCTTACTAGGGTGATATTCTTTCTCCCTTTGAGTGGGCCGATAACTTGTTGACCGGAGAGGATCTCCCACTTGGTCAGTCTTGCACACTGCTGCTCCATTTACTGTGTAGGGCAGTGATGGAGATGACCGAGTTTACGGCTCAGCAATTTCAATCAGAGCCATTGAGATGAATAGAGCAGCAGGACACGTATGAGCGGTTGTTTTGTTCCAACAGAGTTCCTCTTTTCGTGATCAGTGTGGGTCCCTCACTTCAGTGGCTGGACAACCCATGAAGATAGGGCCTCACAATGTCAGGGGAGAGAAGGATCGGACTATTCAATTTCAACATGTCTTTTTGTTCTTGAATAAAAAAGCACTGCTGCTAAGCCTCTCTTTCTATTCAGAGCACACGCATGCTTGGCTGATGAATACTGAATTTGTAGGTTAGTCTTAGAAATGACCCTACGAATGCTATTACATGCTTATTACCAGACTGTAGGTCTTTAGGGCTCAGCGCACAGTGATTATATGTATAACTATATTTTGTGTATTGGCTGGAGGTAACTTAGCTGAACTATTGTTATTGGACCTGCGTCTATGTAACCTATAATAATGCTCTGCAGCCTGTTTTATGTGTAATTAATATTACATTATTGTTATGGCTGAACCTATAACACCATGTATATTATTATTATTAGGTAACAGATATTAGATGGCAGTTCCTACCAATCTCAGTGGAGTCTTATGTTAGTGATCTCTATACTAAGCATAGTATTCACCTATGTACAAAACTAACTAAGGCCTCATTCACACTGCCGCATGGGGGACGTATATACGGCTGACGTATGTACGGCCGATATACGTCCTCCATTGACGGCTATGGGCGCACGGCGCCCTACGGGAGTGGTACGGTGCAGCACACGTGCGGCACCGTACCACTCTGTACCCCATGAAAAAATAGGACATGTCCTATATTTTCACGGCATACGGTGCCGTGCCCCATGTATCCCTATGGAGAGGGGCGGGGATGAGCAGCTGCGGTGTGCCATGATATTTCATAGCTAGTGCCTTTTGTCATAATATATCTAGTATTTCACTTCATTGTACTCTCAAAGGGCACTTTCTGAGTGTTGTACCAAAATTACCCATGTGCACATTTTAACCTGGACATAAATAAAACCGATTAATGGAATTCTCTTTCGTAATAGGTGTTTTAGGGAGAGGGATACAGGCATGTTTTATTTCAACATGCCCAAACCTGTAATCCCTAAGGGTGATGCCACACATGGCGTTTTTGGTCCATTTTTAAGCATGTGTTTTCAGCCCGTTTTGAAAACGGATCTGTTTTTGAAAACACATTTGTTTTTGACCATTTACCATGCATTTGGCTGCGTACTACCTGTTAATCTATTTAGATAATTGGGAAAAACTGACAAAAACTGTCAAAAACAGATTTTTTAAACAGACTGAAAACTTATGCTTAAAAACAGACCAAAAACGGGATGTGTGGCATCACCCTTAGTGTACATCCACATGTTCAGTTTTTCAGATGCCGTTTTTGAACCTAAAAGCAGGTGTGGATCATAATGGATATCATTAAGAAGAGCTGCTCTTTCTCTATTTTCACTCCACTCTTGGTTCGGTCATCAAAAACTGCATCTGAGAAACTGGCAAGGGGTTTTTTCCTCTCACCATCGAAAAGAACGCTCAAATTGAATGTATGTGTTTATGACGTTGGACTAATAGACAATGGTTCCACTATTATTTCATGGGTATAGCCAGCTTTAAAGAGGACCTGTTAGGTCAATTTGGGACACTAAACCTACTACAGGTACTTACGGACCTGTGGTTTAGGGACCCAAATTAAACAGTTTGACGGCTATATGTAAGAAATATTCAAAAAATTTACTTTTATGCTTACATTGATGTGAGTCTCACATCCAGCGAGGGATGCCGGGATAGTGCCACTGCTTCATTGCGCATCTGCTGTACCTATGGCGCTTGCGCAGTGAAGCCGAGATGTACTACGACGGCTTCACTTGCCACAATGCGCACACGCTAAAGGGAATAAATGACTAGTCCAAGAAGCATACGATGAGGCAGCACTCCGGTGGCTCTATAGATGAACTGAAATGTTGCACTTTATACAGCCATGGGTGAATAAAATCACCTTTTAAAATTCACCGGTGTGCTGCCTCATCGTATGCTTCTTGGACTATTGACTATGCAAACCTGAGGATCGGGTTTGTTGGAGGCGTGCACCCACTTTTGGATTAGATCCATTATACTCATTGTGCTGCTCCACAATCAGACTGTGGGGAATAATTGACTAGGTGTTTTAAAAATAATAATACACTGCAAAAGTACCAGAGTGATTTGGGACACTAAACCGCTGATCCATAAGCACCTGTAAGTAGTTTAGTGTCCCAAATCACCATGACAGGTTCTCCATTTTTTGTTAGTAAGGCCGTTTCATAACCCGACGCATGCGTTTCCCAGGAAATGCATATGCGATCGGCCCGAGCCCCGCCCACTGTGCGCTAGCGTCACGTTATGAACGCGACGATAGTGGAACGTGTGAACGCGCCCTAACGCTTTAAGCAACAAAAGGGTACATTTTTTTCAGATTTTTGGGGTCAATATGAGGAGTTTGGTATTGCTTCCATAATGTGTCATATAAGGTTACATTACACCCATGTTTGAAAGCCCAAATGGCCAAATTTAAAGCTCTAAACCTGGTCATGTAAAGGGAACCTGTCATGAGAAATTGGCCTAATAAAACACCACCGGTTTGTTAACAAGCAGCTGAGCAACTTCTAGATGATGTTTCTTTCATTGCAGTGCAAACAA
The DNA here is from genome assembly GCF_040894005.1 of Engystomops pustulosus. Classification (NCBI taxonomy): domain Eukaryota; kingdom Metazoa; phylum Chordata; class Amphibia; order Anura; family Leptodactylidae; genus Engystomops; species Engystomops pustulosus. Next base: position 150,835,968 of record NC_092416.1, on the reverse strand, counting down.
ACAGAGTGACATGTTAAAGGTACCGACTCAATATATAGTTTTTGAAAAAAATATCAAATATCTTTATTTAAATTCATACTACAGACAAGTTAAAAACATTTAAAAGCACCAACATGTGCAAATTCATGCCCTATGTAATCAGTCAAATATGTGCAAAATGATGCAAGGATTACAATAGCAGCCACGTAGATATGTGCAAAGAATAAGCAGTGGTTGCTGTGAAACCCTCTCCCCTGTAATGCCCACACGATGCAATCAATTTCCTAGTATAATATAAAGCATAAATAAATACAATCAAAGCTCTATATGCTGTGAAATGGCTAAATAAATGAAAAGATATCACCGGGATAACAGGAGGGGTGGGGGCTGGCTCCCCACGCGTTGCGCCACCTAGCCCTGTGGCTTCTTCAGGGGTGTATCTTTCAGTGATTTCATTTCTTTCATTGCCTGGTGGGGTGGCATCATACAGAAAATCTACTTTGAAGTGAGATGTAAATTGGTTTTATGAAGTCAAGGATGTGGAGTGTTTAACACTGAAGTCAAGCTCTCCCTGTCTAAGAATGTCTCGTTCACTATAATTGATGGTCCTTCATCCAGGGACACCATTGATCAGATCTCCTGAAGTCTGGTGCATGATGTCAGTCACATGGGAGGAGGTGTTCAGAGGCAGGGAGAGCTTGAGTTGATTTTTTGGACGATGCAACCAACCTGGACCATGAAAGAAACATGATGTAGAATGTGTGTTAGCTGTTTCACAACATACTGGTAGTGGTTTATAAGGCCAACTGCTGATGACAGGTTCCCTTTAATTATAGTATATAGGTGGAAGCTTTGAATTTTGATGAATTAACCATCAAATGTGTATTAGATTCATCTTGACAGAGAGAAGGATTAGACACGTTGGATCGCTTGACCTATCAGTCGACTATTAAGATTGACATGGAAATAGATTGTCAATACAGCCATTAAAATGCTTGCTGGTTTGCAGAACATCAACCAGGGGGTGTACTGCCAACATAGAAAAGTACAAATGGGGTGGAGGCCAATACAAACAAATACTGATTGATGTGTTAAATCATTGATCAAAAATTGTTCTTGCTAAACTTTCCCCCAGCTCCATTCTGTATGTAGTGGCCAGACCAGGAAATACAACTTCTATTCAATCAACAGGGGATCCATGGGTTATCAACTTACCAGATATGGAGGGGGCCAGAGGGGAGATAATTCAGGTCATTTATATCCAAAATATTCTGTTAAACTTTGAAACTCTGTGATAAAAAAGGCAAAGGTCTGGACAGTAGTTTTGTTTACTAATGGGATTAAGATTTAAACAATGTACCATTAAACATTAAAGAATAAAGCTAATAAGCCCCACATAGTGACTCAGTACCAGCAGACAGGGTTTATCTCTAATCTGATTGCATAGACTTGACATTCCCCACTAACAATAGTGACTGGCACAATCAGTATGCCCACTTCATTAGCACCTGCGCTCATTAACACTTTGTCTAACAGTGGGTATATCTGTGTTGATTAGTTTATTGACACATTAAAAGAGAGAGAAATTCCTGGAAATCTTAGACGAACAGCATTGAATATGAAAGACTGCTCTAAGCAATGGTGAATTCATTATACTTATGAGATAAACAAGAGTGTAGACAAGAGACAGACAATGGAGCAGATTTACTTACCCGGTCCAGTCGCGATCCTGTGGTGCGTTTTCCAACAAGGATTCGGGTCTGCCACGATTCACTAAGCTCGTACGCCCAAGTTCTTGCATCCGTCGCTTCTGCGCCAAGGTCCGCCGGAGTTCACCTGCTTCTTCCTGGTGCATGTGAGTGCGTGTCTTGCAACACAATGCTTTTTTAAATTCCACGGTTTGTCTGAATCCGTCTGGTTGTCCAACGGCCACGCCCCCCCCCCCCCATTTCTGTCGCATGACGATGCACCCGGAGCAATTCGGCGCACATCGGAAATATTCGCAAAACCCGACCAGATCGCAGTCCCGCGGACCCTTAGTAAATGAGCCCCAATGTATCAGCATAAGGTCTGCAGTAAAATAATGATGGGAGTTTATGTGAGTTATGCGAGTTTATTTCGGATTCGTCACCACTCGTGTACATTGGTGCTGTCCGATTTTGGAGCTCAGGTCTAATTAACTATTTTTTATGACCTTAAAACCACAGTAGGTTCCTAGACTGAAGCCTCAGGGCCCAATTTATTATTCCCCACATTTTTCTTATTCGGAGTATATTTCATATCTTAAAAATTTTTGGGCCATTGTGCATCATTTTCTGTCTGTTTTACACTTAATTTCACCATTTTTGCAGCTCATGCACCTATTTCAATTTGTTTACCTTTTTGTAGCCTTGCAGTTTCCTCTTAATTTATCACTTGCAACTTTTTAAAAAGTTGCATAACAAGTTGCAAAAGTCCACTGCCATAAAGGTGGCTTTAAAAAAAACTGTCATTTTTCAAGGGGATTTTTTTATCTTTCGCAAATTTTTAGTGGAAAAAAAGTTACACTTCAAATAGTTATCTCTTCTGAACAGTGGCACCTAAAAACACAGTTCTGGTGTAATTTAAAAAAAAGAGAATCTCACTTTTTTTAACTTTTTAAAAAAAATTTTATTGTGCTTTTAAACATAATTATACAGTAGAGGGAGTAAATAATCCCGGTGAGCGCCCGAGGTAGCCAGGGTGCACCGATGCAAATAAAAATGCAGTAATACAAATCTCAAATGAAAGGGGGAAGAAGAGGAGAGAAGGGGGGGCAGAGGAGGGGAAGGACTAGTCGATAAACTTTTCCTGGGGTGTGATAAAGAATCTCACTTTAATCATACCAGGTTTGTGTTTCTAAGCGCCACAGAGATATCCACTGTTAATGATTTTTATACAGCTCTCACTCCTAACTGTAACTTTAAAGGAAATCTATCTTCAAAATCAAGCAAGATAAACCAGTGATAGTCACTGCACAAGTGCAGAGGGAGCAGGGGAGAGGTTGAGACAATGGGGCAGATTTACTTAACCGGTCCATTCGCGATCCAGCTGCGCGTTCTCTGCGGTGGATTCAGGTCTTCCGGCGATTCACTAAGGCAGTTCCTCTGACGTCCACCAGGTGGCTGTGCTGAATGCACTGAAGTTCACCAAGCCGGGCCGAGTGAAGGTAAGTGCGTGTCCAGCGACACTTTTTTTATTAAAATGCGGCAGTTTTTCCGAATACGTCGGGTTTTCATAAGGCCATGCCCCCCGATTTCCGGCACGTGCATGCCGGCACCAATGCGACACAATCCGATCGCGTGCGCCAAAATCCCGGGGCAATACAGGGAAAATCAGCGCAAAACTGAAAAATTTGGGTAACACGTCAGGAAACCGCGAATTAGGCCCTTAGTAAATGACCCCCACTGTAACAGCCTGTAAAGCCAGTCGTAGGTTAGCCCCTCAGACTCATAGGCATAATTTTAGAAGTTGATTTATGAAGAAAGGAGGCCATGGATAACAAATATAAGAATATAACTATGGTCACAGGGCCTCTGGCTTATCATGCTTGATTTTGTTGGTAGATTTCCTTTAACTGTGGATATCTGGTGAAATGACACCAGAACTCTGTTTCTCGTTGGCACTCCTCAGGGGATGTAACAAGTTGAAATGTGTCCCTTTTCTGCTTAAAAGTCCCAAGTTACAGCTGTTAAAAATGTGCCTGCCAGTTGACGGCATCTACAAAGGACGGCTGATCCAGGACCTACTCCTGTAATATGAAAAGGGGCGCACACCCTGCAAATACCAGAGTAAACGAACTACAAGGTTGGTGTTTAACCCTTTAAGGACCTGGCCCTTTTTTGTTTTATCATTTTAATTTTTCACTCCCCACAATCAAAAATCTATAGAGCTGTAAGAGCTGTGTGAGGCTTGTTTTCTGTGTAACAAATTGCACTTCATAGTGATGGTATTTATTCTTCCATGTCGTGTACTGGGAAGTGGTGAAAAAATTCAAAATGCAGTGAAATTGGTGAAAAAAAAACGCATTTGCAGCATTTTCTTGTGGGCTCGGAATTTACGGCTTTCACTGTGCGCTACAAACGACATGTCTACTTTATTCTTTGGCTCTGTACGATCATGGGGGTACCAAATTTGTGTAGGTTTTATAATGTTTTCATGAATTTTCAAAAATTAAAAACTCATGTAGAAATTTTTTTTTTATTTTGCCATCTTCTGACACTAATCATTTTTTTATATTTCGCTGTACGGAGCTGTGGGTGGTATATTTTTTGCGACTTCTGATGAAGTTTTCAATGCTACCATATAATTTTCAAAATGGCAAAAAAGAGTCATTTACGAATTTGGGCTCTATTTTCCGTTATGGGGTTAAATGCAGTGAAAAACAGTTATTATATTTTAATAGAACGGCATTTTCGGATGCGGTGATACATAATGTGTTTGTGATTTTTACTGTTTATTTATATTTATATCAGTTTTAGGGAAAGGGGGATGATTAGAGTTTTTTGGTTTTTTTATTATAATTTTAAAAAAAATCTTTTTTTTAATTTTTACTTATACAATTTTTCAGACTCCCTATGGATTTTCCTCCTCATTCATTACAAAGACAAGGTCCTTAAGTATACGTGAGAGAACAAAATAACACATTCTCTGTTATTAACTTAAATACAGCATTTCACCCTGTCCCTATCAGTCCTGGTGGACTATGGTAAGATTCTTCTTATGAATAGCTTCTCTTGTCTGCACACTGCAGTGCTCTCTGCTTCCTGCCCCTTCCCCCTGCATTACAAGACAAGCTAAGACACAGGCACATCGTGCCGGAAAACAGCAGTGTGCAGATACTTACTCTTCAAGCTACAGACCAAAAGGTCTTTATAGAAGAGCGGACTGTGTGTTATATTGATTAGGTAAGCTTGCAGAGCTGAGAATGTCATTGGGACACATTTACTTACCCGTCCGCTGGAGTTCACTGTCTGACGATAATGCACTGTGCCGCGATTCACTAAGATTGTGCGCCTGATATCCTGCATGTGTCGCTTCCCCGCTCAGGTCCGACAGAGTTTGCCTTCTTCTTCCTGGTGCATGCAAGTACATTGGATGCGACAAAATTTGAAAGTTAAATCAGTCCAAATCAGTCGGATCGTCCGATGGCCCGCCCCCCGATTTGGAAGCCAGTGCAGCAGCGCCACAAAACAATCGCGTGCGACACAATCCCAACGCAGATACCTGTTAAATGCCTGTCCAAGCTGTGTGGTCCACAAAAAGGTGCAAAATACGACAAAAGTGAGCAACACGACACTTTCGTAAATGAACCCCAATATGTTTTATATCCATCTCATAGGTCTCATCATCTTTCATCTTTGATCTGTGGCAGACACTAGTAGAATCTTCAGAAGCTAAATAAAGTGTACATAAACCCTGTACCCTGATAATCTAAGCACATTGTCAGCAAACAGCATCTAATATTACAGAGGAATCATGAAGTGTTTACGGGCGCCAGCACAGCACATAGAGGCGAAGCAATAGAGGAGGTAAGACTTTGGTAAACCGAGGAAAACCCCTTTAATGTTCTTTGTGACCAATCCGTTGAAAAGCCACTATTTCTGAATGGTGGGGAAAAAAATCCCTTTGCAATTTTTTTGCCAATTTTTTGTGCCACAAAAAAAGGATAATTAACCCCCGATGACTTTCTGGTTATTCCCACCAATAATACTGTTATTAGGGGAGCCACATTTAGCGTCACACACCCTATAGCAAAAGTCTAACTCCTAACCTTGTATTAGCTGGCCAGAATGATGATGGACATGCACGTGATTGGAAAAGAAGGAGTACAGTTCACACGAGATTACTATTTCTTATTATCGATCCCTCCTGTGATTGGGTGCTGGCACATATACTGAGCATAAAAAGGCCAACATGCCTGTAAAGGTAAGTTTGAGTGTTGGTGAGTGTTCCTTTAACAGGCGCACATGCTATCTCCTGGGGAAGCTTGCTCATTGTGTCCTGTTGCTTGGACACTGCATTGTGATGTAAATTACAAGGCGATCAGCCGGTGGCAGGAGAGGAGAGGGTGACATTCACCAGCAAGCTCATGTCTATCAAACTTTGTTCTAATGATCGCCTCTAAGCTCAGTTCTGGGGGTAAGTATTACTCTCACCCTAGATCTTAAAATCAAAGATTGTAGCAATTTTCGGAATTTTTGCTCTAGTATTTTTTGTATTTTTTTTTAACAGTGTTTCTTTGTGTTACACAGTATCTCCACTTACAGGACACTAAATACTATGTCAGCTTATCACTGGGAGGCAAGGAGGAGGCAGCATGTTCTGGACAGGAGAAGATCCAATCTGGAGAAAGTGGTGAGTGATCGGCTGCCGTCATTCATCCTATTTGTGTAACACTTTATGTTATATTATACAAACTGCAAATCAAGATGAGTAATAACACAATGGATTATATAAACAGCACAGAGGAGTAATGTAACACAATATAAGAAGATTTGTAAGGATGCAACCAGAGGCTCCTACTAGATGATTTGGAAATGTTGAATCGCTAAATCAGCAGATTCAGATTCTCACTATTTACACATGGAACATTTTGCAGTGTGTACGTGTAATCAGTTTTTAATGGAGTTGTATTATGCAGAAGATTTTCCACATTTTTCGCACAGGTACCCATAGGCAATGAATTTGTTTTCAGCTTGAACATTTTTATACAATTCTGAAAATAGATAGTGTCATGTCACTGTCCTGCTACAGCTTTGCAGATTTTCTTGGTTTTTTTTTAATGTTTTTAGTTAAAGTCTAAGGGTAAATGGAGATCCTCAGGAAACCTGTATTAAATCCACGATCAAAATTTATATTGATGGAGATTCCATGCAGATTGTGATATAATGGGGCACAGTTACTAAGAACAGTGCAGTCTGTACTATGTGCAGTTTGCCTGTGTATAGTGCAGGGGGCGCCAGATTCAGGATTTCTGGCGCAAGTTCATCATGAATCTGGCGCCCCCTGCACAGCCCCGACAGAGTACACAAAATTTTTTTTGGTGCACCTTAAACATGGGGTGTGCGACACAATTCTGTCGGACTTTGCATGATAAATGTGTGGCACGGTCCAACTGAGCACTGGAACGCCCCCTGCAGTGCCGAAATTTTTGTCACATGAAGCATTGTGCAGCGGCGCCACAATTGTGTCTCGGACACTTCTTAAATACCTGTGCCAGCAGTTTGCACTAGAAAGAAAACTGTCACACGGCCCTTAGGGGGATACCACACGTGACCCACATGGGTCCGTTTTGAAGCAGGCATCTGGTTTTGACCGTTTATAATGCGTTTGGCTGCTTACAACCTGTTTATCTAACAAGATAATTTGGAAAAACTGACAAAAACGGTCAAAAACTGATGCGTTTTTAAACGGATGCTTAAAAACGGACTAAAAACGCCAAGTGTGGTATCACAACTAGTAAATGTGCCCCAATATCCAAGGAGTTAAAAATAGAAGCATACAAAAACTAACTATGCATAACACAAATCTGCATGAAATATGCACAAAAAACAGACCGCCTAAGACCGCCTGCTCACTATGGGCCACATTTATCAAAACTAGTGCAGTCTGTACTAAGTGCAGTTTGCCTGCAGAGGGCGCCAGATTCATCAAAACTGATGCACAGTCTTCATTAACCCCTTAACTCTGCAGCACTTTTTCGTTTTTGCGGTTTCATTTTTCACTCCCCACCTTTAAAAATCTATTGCTATTTTATATTTCCATGTACAGAGCTGTGTTATGGCTTATTTTCTGCATAACAAATTACACTCCAAAATGGTGGTATTTAATATTAATGTAATATATTTGTGCCGTATTCACGTGGGCTTGGATTCTACATGTCTACTTTATTCTTTGGGTCGGTACGATTACGGAGCTTTGGGAGGTGTGGGTTTTTGCGTCTTTTGATGACGTTTACAATGTTATCATTTTTAGGACTGTGCAACCTTTTGATCACGTTTTATAGAATTGTAATTTTTTTTTTTAAATGGCACGATTTTGGGCGCGATTTTCCGTTACGGGGTTAAACACAGTAAAAAAATGTTGTTATATTTTGATAGATCGGGAATTGTCGGACGCGGCGATACGTAATGTGTTTATGATTTTTACCCTTTATTTATATTTATATCAGTTGTAGTGAAAGGGGGGTGATTTGAGTTTTTAGTTTTTTTTATTATAATTTATTTTTTTAACCTTTTCTTATTTTTATTTTCACTATTTTTCAGACTCTCTATTGTACTTTAACCCTAGGTTGTCTGTACGATCCTATCATATACTTCCATACTACAGTATGGCAGTATGTGGGGATTTTAATCCTTTTTCATTACAATGTGCTGATAGCATATTGTAATGAATGGGTTAACCCGAAGAAGCCTCGGCTGACGGATCCTCAGATCCTTTTTGAAACCCCGTTGGCATCAGTGGGAAAATATGCAGCAAAGACTTACCGGCTATGGAGAGGGCTCAGCCTGTGAGCCCTCTCCATGCTCCTGCACCCGGCATGTGACATAATACTACGTCACATGTCGGTAAGGGGTTAATATGGCCCCCCCTGAACTGCTATAGAAATGTGCACCAACTATTTCTTTGGTGCACCTTTAACGTAGAGCGTGCGGCACAATTCTGTCAATTCTCAGTAATAAATGTGGTGCATGGCCCGACTCTGCACCTGAACACCCCTTTAGGTGCAGAATTTTGTGGTGCGTCGGGCATCATGCAGCCACGTCACAAAACTGGCACAGACACTTTCTTAATACATGTGCAAGAAGTTTGCATGTTCTTTTCAGAACTTTCAGTATTTTTTTGTGTAGGTTAAAGATGTTTTTTGCCAGTCATTTAGGCAATTTAGGCATAATTTTGTTTACATGTTCTTTTTAGCGCAAAGTTAGACAGAAAATTGGCACAAACACATTTATAAAATGTGGGCCTATGTACAGTATATTACCGCATTGTTTCCGTGTGGGAAAATCCACAGCGTACAGACTACAGTACGGCGGGCATACATTGGGGGTCATTTACTAAGGGCCCGAATCGCGTTTTTCCGTCGGGTTACCCGAATTTTACAGTTTTGCGTCGACTTTCCCTGAACTGGCCCAGGTTTTTGGTGCCCGACGGATTCGGAAAAACCACCTTATTTTTTTAAAAACAGTGTTGCTTGACACGCGCTTACCTGCACCCAGGGTAGCTTGGTGTACTTCAGTGAACTCCGACGGACTTCAGCACAGCAGCGACACCTAGTGGACATTGGGCGCAATACCTTAGTGAATCGCTGGAAGACCTGAATCCTCCACAGAGAACCCGCTGCTGGATCGTGACAGGACCGGGTAAGTAACGATCCATTGTGTGAATGCAGCCTAAATCAAATTTTGAAAATGATGATAGCTATCTGTCCAAAGACATTTCTATGCAGGAACAGTGAAGGATGATGTTAATTCTAACAAACAGGAGACATATGCACTCAAGAAATGTCTATTTAGAAATATCTCTTTAAGTATTTGGACAAAGTTTAATAATTATCCCCTTATCTAAAGACAAAACCTATACCTGAGCTGCCACCCAATCCATTAGGAGTTATAGGACCCCCATTCTCATTGATGGTGGGGGTCCCAGCAGTCAGACTTTCACAGATTGCTATTCCCTATCCTGATTCATGCCATGCGGAGTAGCGGGATTCTATTACAATGACATGGAATGAAATTACAAGCCATGCCACTTGCAGTCATTGTTCTAATATAGCACTTAGGCTCCACAACAAACAAAGTGCTGTGACATACAATACAACTAGAAAGGGGACATCACCTACAATAATTAATAAAAACATTATTTTAATAGATACAGTACAGAGACAATACATGTTTTATGCATATAAGGCTACATTCACACTAACGTATGAAGGACGTATATACGGCCGACGTATGAAGGACGTATATACGGCCGACGTATATACGGCCGATATACGTCCTCCATACACGTCAATGGGCGCACAGCGCCCTACGGGAGCTGTACGGTGCAGCACATGTGCGGCACCGTACCACTCCGTACCCGGAAAAAGATAGGACCTGTCCTATCTTTTGCCGTAATACGGCGCCGTGCCCCATACATCCCTATGGAGAGGGGCGGGGGTGAGCTGCGCTCACCTCCTCCTCCTCTCCCCGTGCACTGCCGTTGCCCGCTACGGTACGGTACGGGCGGGCAACGGCAGTGTGAATGTAGCCTAATAGTTTATTATTTATTATTAACTAATTGTAATCTCTATAATTAAAATAAATTGACAATATTATTATATTTTATGTATTGTATATATATTACATAATAATTTACATTGTGGCCCTGCATTTGTTAAGTTGTGCTGGTATATATCATATGACAATAATTATACTTAGCAGATGGAGAATACAGACCAGCCTCCGGTGGTGTCCTCAAAACCAGTGAAAATTTCTGGTGAGCTCAACAAAAAAGTTTCAGGTGAGGAAACCATATATCCTCCAGCACAGGATGGTGCTTAGGAACAGCCAGATCAATATTAATAATACAAGAACTATGCATTGGTTTTTGCAGCAGATAAGATGTGTAAGCATTGCTCCCAGGGATTGTACCATCCACCGACAACCTGTGATGACGACTACTCGGCAAAGCTGCAAAGCCGATACAATGTAAGTATGGGTTGATTATGCCTTGTTATGTAAAGGTACCCATATTATAATATAATTGTTGGGCTACATCAGATAACAATATTTTGCTATATTCAGCGTCTACACACTGAACATATATATCTATGGACATATACCATCAGATAGAGGCATCCTTTTTGCTTCTGTCTGCTTAGTATAAGTCACAATCAGCCGTAAACACTGGATGAAAGAATGAAGTCTTCGTTTTTCTATCCCTCTTCCTGCTGCAGAATAGCGTATACGCAAATCGGAGACCATAATAGCATATGGATGACAGATGAAACTGTATGGCATCCATCCCTTCGCCTCCGCTGAGCATATACTGTGGGTGTTTCTCTTGTGATGTAACTGTCCATATAAGGACATTAACGTCACTCAGGAGACACCCTGAATATCGGAAGTGGCCAATCACTGGCTGCTGCCGATGTTCACTCCTCTTTCTGCTTTCAGGGAGGAGCTAATGCAGACAACATATTCCCCTATATAAGTATACAGTATATGTTGTAGTCCCCTGTTGTGGGAACCGTTGGGAATACGCCCAACATATCCTTACAATGGAGAGTGAATAATGTGAAGGGAATTTACCCTTTAGTGACTAGGCCAAGTTCATATCACTGTTATTACCTTCTGTTGTTCTCTTCCATTGCAACAGAAAGTAATGATAGGGGTTTGAACTTGACCTTATACGACCTTAAATGACAATTGCAGGCAGAAGACAATTGTTAATGGTCCCTATGGTTCTGTGTAATTGATCACATACTTAGAATGCAGTGGAGCCTGAAGTAATCCAGGATTGGTAACATATACATAGTCACCTAGAAATGGGATATTAAGGAGGCCAGAGGATAACACAGGAGCTGTCTTAGGCCCGTTCCACACTTGCGAGTGTGATGCGATGAACTCGCATCACACTCGCAACGCAAGCTGCCGGGAACGCACGGCCCGAACGCTGCACCACGGGAGTGAACTCAGCATGTTCATCGCATCACACTCGCAAGTGTGGAACGGGCCTTAGACTACCTAAAAAAAAGGTGTTAGCTAATTTGTACTTTCTATTGGAGACAATATAAAATAGAAACTTGTTACATATAACTCTGAGCTTTAAACTGCCTGTTGCTTTAAAATACACTTTTTAAACTTTTTAATCTACATATATCAATTTCTGCTGAAAAACTGCTAAGAGCACAGCATTAAAATGTCTAGTTGTCTAAGGCCCCTTTCACACTTGCGTTTTTCACGCGCGTTTTCTGCGCGTGCTTTTGACGCGCAGAACTTGCATTGCACTCTGACCCATTGTAACCAATGGGTCTTTTCAGACTTGCATTCTTTTTCACGCACACAAGCGTGGTTTTTTTAACGCGCGTTTAAATCTAGACATGCTCTACTTTTGCAAGTCACACACGTGAAAAACGCACCATACAAGTCTATGGAGATGTACCAAAAACGCATTACACTCTGAGACACTTGCAAGTGCAATGCAAGTGCAATGCGTTTTTCACGCATCAATTGCCATAGAAAAGCTAGAGCTCAGTCCTGAGTCCATTTCACGCGCATTTTCTGCGCGTGAAAAACGCATTGAAATTGCATTGAAATTGCATCAAAAACGCGCATGAAAAACTGAGACACTGAACAAACTCTGACTGAAAACTGATTGCACTCTGATGCAAAATGCGCGTTTTTCACTGACCAAACCCTGATCGCACCCTGATCAAACTCTGACGTGATCTGCAACGCGAGTGTGGAAGGGGCCTAAGGCCCCTTTCACACTTGCGTTTTTCACGCGCGTTTTCTGCGCGTGCTTTTGACACGCAGAGCTTGCATTGCACTCTGACCCATTGTAACCAATGGGTCTTTTCAGACTTGCATTTTTTTTCACCATACAAGTCTATGGAGACGCTTCAAAAACTCATTACACTCTGAGACACTTGCAAGTGCAATGCGTTTTTCACGCATCAATTGCCATAGAAAAGATAGAGCTCAGTCCTGAGCCCATTTCACGCGCATTATCTGCGCGTGAAAAACGCATTGAAATTGCATTGAAATTGCATCAAAAACGCGCGTGAAAAACTGAGATAGGCCTCTTCCACACTAGCGTTGCGTTTCACGTCAGGGTGCAATGCGTGAAAAACTGACGTTTTTGGCTGCATTTTTGTTCCATTTTTACTTGGAGTAATTAGCGTTTTTGCGTTTTTCACGCGCGTGTTGTTAGCGTTTTTTCGCGTTTTCGGCGCATTTTTCATGCGCGATTCAATGGGAGACTCGAGCATTTTTCAAAGGGACCATGGTTTGGGATTAAAATGTGTTATTTAATTGAAAAATAATGTCTTCTGATAAATTGCAAACATCTGCGATCTATTCTTCACTGTTCCGCGCGTATATTATCTCCCGACAAGTTAGCAGATGTGAAGAACAGTGAAGAATAGAATAAAATCATTGTACACAGTGAACACAGGATCATTTAAGATAAAAACACAGTGCAGAACACAGTGCAGAATAGATTACAGATGTTCGGCACATCTGCTTACTTGTCGGGAGATACGCGCGGAACGGCGCGAACAAAATAGCATGTGAAGAACAATATATATGTGTGTGAAGAACACATTGCAGATGTTTAAATACATCTGCAATGTGTTCTTCACACATATATATTGTTCTTCACATGCTATTTTGGGCGCACTGTTCCGTGCGCATCTCCCGACAAGTAAGCAGATGTGCCGAACATCTGTAATCTATTCTGCACTGTGTTCTGCACTGTGTTTTTATCTTAAATGATCCTGTGTTCACTGTGTTCACTGTGTACAATGATTTTATTCTATTCTTCACTGTTCTTCATTGTGTTTTTTTAATTAAATGCTCGATCGCGAGCAGGGGAAATAATGTTATTCTGGTAACCTAGCAACCCTTACGTTTAAAACGCATTGCACTCGCATTGCACTTGCAATGATTGCGAGTGCAATGCGTTCTTGATGCATCTCCATAGACTTGAATGGGGCGTGAAAAACGCGCGTGACCCGCAAAAATAGAGCATGCTGCGATTTTGACGCGCGTGTAAACGAACGCAAGCACGCGCGTTAAAACGAACGCAAGCACGCGCGTTAAAAACAACGCTAATGGAGAAAGACCCATTGAATACAATGGGACAGAGTGCAATGCGAGTTCTGCGCGTCAAATGCACGCGCAGAACTCGCGCGTGAAAAACGCCAGTGTAGAAGGGGCTATACTGAACAAACTCTGACTGAAAACTGATTGCACTCTGATGCAAAATGTGCGTTTTTCATTGACCAAACTCTGATCGCACCCTGATCAAACTCTGACGTGATCTGCAACGCAAGTGTGGAAGGGGCCTTAGGCTCAGTTCACACTACAGTTTAAACCTCCATTAGAATCAGTTGGGCAATAACCTGTAGAAAGTAAACATTCTTTTTTTGATGGAAAAAATGACGGTGGGTGCAACACTTTTTTTTCATTTGAAAACGGATGTTACATTGACGCCAATGGGAGAGGATAGTTAGAAAATAGTTTTTGATTTCTAGCAGTTATTACATCAGTTTTATTTAGATAGGTAGATAGTTAGTCCACAGCATCAAATGTCAATGAGCCCCTATATACCATATATACCTCGAGTATAAGCAAATTCTAATTTTACTACAAAAAAATGGGAAAACCTATTGACTGGAGTATAAGACTAGTATGGGAAATTCATTGGTCACAGCTGGTCACAGCCTCCCTCCAGTATATAGATAGTCAGTTCCCAATATATAGCTAGCCCGCCCCAGTACATAGATAGCCAGCCCCCTGCCCCCCAGTATATAAGGTAACTAGCCAGCCCCTGCCTCCAATATATAGCTAGCCAGCCTCCTAGTATATAGGTAGCAGCCTCATGTTCTCAGCATATAGCCAACTACCTCAGTATATCGCCAGTCAGACCTACGCCTTCAATATATAGCCAGCCCCTGCCTCAGTATATAACCTGCCAACCCCCAGTATATAGCCTGCCAGCCCATGTCCCCAGTATATGGCTTTCCAGTCCCTAGTATATTGCCTGCTAGCCCAAGCCCCCAGTATATGGCGTGCCAACTTCTTGCCTGACCCCTGTATATAGCCTGACATCCAATGTCCCTTAGCATATGGCCAGCCAGCCCATACCCCCAGTATGCCCAGCAGCTAAAAAACTCAGTACTCACCTTTCCGACTCCGCCTCCAGTCCTCTTCTTCATTCCTGTGCTCCAGGCAGAAATGGGTCAGCACACATGGACCTGTTGCTGCCGGCGCACAAACTATGATGTCAGTAAATGGCGGACATGGACCTGTTTCTGCTGGGCAAACAGCTATCAAGAAGAGGACCTTAGGGGAGCCTCAGAAAGGCTGAGTGGGGCTTTTTCAGCAGAAACATTGTGCTGTAGAACTCGGCTTAAATTTGAGTATACAGGTGGTAGAGACCCCTAGGTAGAGACGGACCCCTCTGCCCACTGTGACCTCTGGTGAAGCTCTCTGGATGTAACTTTTGTCACTGGGGCTCCATTACTCTCCCACAGCAGCTGGGTCCAACTGAGGTAACTGGGACCCCGGTTACGGACCCGTTGTTTTTCGTGATCTGTGCGATTCCATCACTGAGACTGAGACACCGATCAGCAAGTTAGGCCCTATCCTGTGGATAAGGGGAAAACCTCTTTAACTATTATTAGCGGGCCGAATAATATTGCACGCCCACTTCAGTTTATTATTTTTTTACCAAAGTTTAAAATATCCAATAAATTTCGCGGTTTTTTATCGCATGTTTAAATCTCGACGTGCTCTACTTTTTCATGTCACGCGCGTGAAAAAACGCACCATACAAGTCTATGGAGATGCATCAAAACGCATTGCACTCTTAGACACATGCAAGTCTAATACGTTTTTCACGCATCAATTGCCATAGAAAAGATAGAGCTCAGCCCTGAGTCCTTTTCACGTGCGTTAGCTGCGCATGAAAAACGCATTGAAATTGCATTGAAAACCTGCATTAAAAACTGAGACACTGAACAAACTCTGACTGAAATCTGATTGCACTCTGATGCAAAATGCGCGTTTTTCACTTATAAGGCCCCTTCCACACTTGCGTTGCAGATCACGTCAGAGTTTGATCAGGGAGCGATCAGGGTTTGGTCAGTGAAAAACGCGCATTTTGCATCAGAGTGCAATCAGATTTCAGTCAGAGTTTGGTCAGTGTCTCAGTTTTTCACGCGCGTTTTTGATGCAATTGCAATGCAATTTCAATGCGTTTTTCACATGCAGAAAATGCGCGTGAAATGGACTCAGGACTGAGCTCTATCTTTTCTATGGCAATTGATGCGTGAAAAACGCATTGCACTTGCAAGTGTCTCAGAGTGCGCTGCGTTTTTGATGCATCTCCATAGACTTGTATGGTGCGTTTTTCACGCACGTGACTTGCAAAAGTAGAGCATGCTGAGATTTAAACGCGCGTTAAAAAAAACGCGCGTGTGTGCGTGAAAAAAAATGCAAGTCTGAAAAGACCCATTGGTTACAATGGGTCAGAGTGCAATGCAAGTTCTGCGCGTCAAAAGCACGCGCAGAAAACGCGCGTGAAAAACGCAAGTGTGAAAGGGGCCTAAGAGCTGGTCCCCCTACCAAAAACAAAAGCAGAATAGAAAAATACTTTCTCAAACTGGATGTGATGTAGATAATACCATCTTGTCCTGGAAACCCAGCTCCGAATACATCTCATTATTCATCATACTGTCAGATAACTAGAAGATGCTGTTATTCTGGATGTGGAAGGGTTAAATCGGCCATTGTTTTCATTAGAAGAAGGAGGACTCTGATCGTACCAGACAAAATTACTGGCGCCTTCATTGTGACATGCCACAATACCAAATCTCAGGAGAGAGCTCACCTATAATTTAGCAAACTAGTCAACCAGCACGCAGACTTCACCTCAGGTACCTCCAGGGCTGTCATCATCTATATCATCATCCCCAGCCCTGATGAACTCATCTGGTTACATGAAAATTTAAGCTTAAATTTGAAAATTTGATCTACAGAAGATACAGGGAGTTAAAGCTATAAAGAGCTGGAGATGAAAACCCAATTCCTGATTTTACCTACCAGTATCTCTAGTTCTTTAGCTCACCTAATCACAAGCCTTATGTAATCTGAAACATGAGATTATTATCTTTAATATGCCACTAAAAACTTGTTTCCAGGTGCTATAGAACTGAAGATAGGAGTTATTAGTGACACTCCACCTGCAGCCTCTAAACTTGACTCATCTCAGGCAAATATGCAAATTTTCAAGGGGGAAATAATCGCAAGCTAGCATTTACAATTATTTCAGGTCTTCTACGCCACTGGCGTGGCACAGAAGCCCTGATAAATATCCCCCATTGAGTCCAAATAATAGGTCAAAAATATATATGGTGCATCTCTGTGATCTAACATAATGTTGTATCTTTACAGTCTGTGCAGTATAACCAGCAGTGGTGAAGAATGAAGACAGGAGGCGCCATTCTTTCATGTCCAAAGACGACACAGAATAAATAAATAAAGTTATATGATAAGAATCCGTCCTGATTTATGTGGGATAACTGAAGGCTACATGGGTACAATGCACAGCAGCCATGGATTGTTGCATGACAGAGGCCACTTGTGCACAATAGACCCCACTTCGGTCTATTATCTAAAATGATAAACCATAGAGCCAGGCACCATTACTGCAGTAATCTTCCTATATTTATTATCCATTACCTCCTTATTTCTAAAATCAACATTTAAAATTATGCTAATGAGTCAGAAGGGTTATGAGTGGTGTTACTCTGGCTTCACAGGCTGTAACACTGTGCAGGAGGACTTCTCCCCTCCAGCTCTGTGCTGAAACATCCTCTGCTACAGTGAAATTACATCAGGCAGAGGGAGGCAGTAAGTACTGAGGGGAGGGTACAACAGTGTAACGGCCTGTGAATCTGCTAGATGGAGGGGGCCTGGTAACAGCCCATAGAGCCATTATGGTTCATTAGCATAATTTAAAAGTTAATTTTAGCAGGCCATGGATAACAAATATTAGAAGATTACCACAGTCACTGTTAGGGGCGTAACTAAGAGAGGTAGGGCCCCATAGAAAATTTCTGAATGGCGGCCCCCTACAAATTTGTACATTCTCACACGTGAGTTACAATCACACACAGTATATACATACTATATATACATACATATATACAACATATACACCCATACAGTACCATATATGCACACACATAAAGAGCATATACACATTACATATATGCACACATACAGTAAATACTCATATTCATACAATATACAGACATACTGTACAACATGTATACACCACACACACAAACAGCATATTCACACTCAATACACACCCAATAGTCCAGATTCCAGGGCCCCCTGACACTGCGGGCCCCATAGTAGCTTTTATGGCTGCTACCACTGTAATTATGCCCCTGGTCATGGTGCCTGGTTCTATGCGTAGGTGTCCCGGGTTTATCATGCTTGGTTATGATGGCAGATTTCTAATAAAATTGTGAAATCAAGTAGTGTGAGTGGAATGGGAATAAGGGTGAATTCACAACTGAAACATTTGAAGAAGAAATTTTGCAATCTTCCCATCGACGTTTCTGCAGCAAGTGCTGAGGGTGCGTTCACACGTGGCATGTGTTTTTAAAACGCATGAGAACAGCAGAGAAGAGGAGATTTGCCAGATTACATAGCTGTTAACATTGCGTTAAAACAAATGTGTTAACTCAATGTTAACGCATGTATGAACACAGCGTTTTTAAATGCAATTTTAACAGCTATGTAATCGGGCAAATCTCCTCTTCTCAGCTGTTCTGATACGTTTGAAAGCGCATGCGTTACTGCCACGTGTGACCGCACCCTCACAGATATGAATTCCCAATAAAGGTCAAAGTGTGGTTAGGATCATCTTCAGTACAGGTAGAGTGTAAGGGTGATGCCACACATGGCGTTTTTAGTCCGTTTAAAAAGGCATCTGTTTTTGACCGTTTTGGGCCGTTTACCATGCGTTTGGCTGCTTACAACCTGTTTATCTATTAAAACAATTGGGAAAAACTGTCAAAAACAGATGTGTTTTCATAAAAGGAATACATTTTTTAACGGACTGAAAACGCACGCTTAAAACCGGACTAAAAACGCCATATGTGGCATCACCCTGGTAAGCTTTAAGCATGAAGCAGCGTTTCACACGTGGAAGTTACATTGCATTTTGAAATGCAATACAACAGGAGAGGAGAGTTGCCTAATTACAATGCTGTGAACGTTTGCGTTTACAAAACTCAATGTTAATGCATTGTTAATATTGCAGTTAACATCATGTTAATCTTTGCGTTTTGTCAAGACACGTTTATATCAATGCAATCAGGCAAATCTCGGAGGGCGCGTTCACACGTTGCGTTTTGACCTGTGTTTTCATTGCGTTTTAAACACATATACAACAGCTGAGGAGGGGTGATTTGCCTAATTACATCACTGTTAACATTTCCATTTACAAAATGCATGTTAACATACGCGTTAACAAGGCGTTAACGCATGCGTTTTGTTAACGTATGCATTAACATTGCGCTTACAAAGGTAAACAGTAATGTAATTAGGCAAATAACCTCAAATCAGCTGTTGTATATGCGTTTCAAACGCAATGAAAACGCAACCAAAACGCAACGTGTGAACGCGCCCTGAGGGTGGTGGCACACGTAGTATTTTAAACCCGTTTTTAGGGCGTTATTAAGGCCGCGGTCACACGATCCGCTAGGCGTCCGTTCATAACGCGACGCTAGCGCACAGGGGGCGGTCCTCGGCCCGACCGCACATGCGTTAACAGGGAAACGCATGCGATTGATAAGCCGATCGCATGCGTTTCCCTGTTAACGCATGTGCGTTCGGGCCGAGGACCGCCCCCTGTGCGCTAGCGTCGCGTTTTGAACGGACGCCTAGCGGATCGTGTGACCGCGGCCTAAGTAGTCCATTAAAAAAAACGCATGCATTTTTTGATCGTCTTTGTCCGTTTTCCAATTATCCTAATCAAGATAATTGGGGGAAATGGTCAAAAACGGATGTGTTTTTTAACGGACTGCTTAAAAACAGGTTCAAAGCGCCACGTGTGCCACCACCCTTAGGGTGATGCCACACGTCCTGTTTTTGGACCTTTTTAAAGCATACGCTTTCAGTCCATATAAAATAATGCATCCGTTTTTAAAATGCATAATTTTTTTACCGTTTACCATGCGTTTGGCTGCTTTGAACCGGTTTATCATAATAGATTAGCAGGTTCAAAGCAGCCAAATGCATGGTAAACAGTAAAAACCAGATGCGTTTTTTAAACGGACTCAAAGCACTTGTCTTAAACCGATCCAAAAACAGGACGCGTGGCATCACCCTTAGCTACAGGGGCTTTGGAATATATGACCATGATCACATAGAAATAAAAGGAGACAAGTGCTAGTTGTTGAAACACTGAGGCCGCGGTCACACGTACCGCTAGACGTCCGTTCATAGCGCGACGCTAGCGCACAGGGGGAGGTCCTCGGCCCCAACGCACATGCGTTTCCAGGGAAACGCATGCGATTGTTAAGCCGATCGCATGCGTTTCTCTGGAAACGCATGTGCGTTCGGGCCGAGGACCTCCCCCTGTGCGCTAGCGTCGCGCTATGAACGGACGTCTAGCGGTACGTGTGACCGCGGCCTGACTGCCACACTTCCATAATTCATGCTTGTGTGCATGTAACCTTATCCAGTAAGAATATATTGGGGCACATTTACTTAGATAGTTGGAACCTTCACTAAAAGTGCTATAGCCGTGTATAATACTGGGTGCAACAGATTCATTAAGATCTCGTACGCCAGAAATCATGAATCTGACACTTCCCTGTGCTGGCCCGACACCATCTTTTTTATGGTGCACCTTTAAAATAGGGCGTGCAACACAATTTGCATGTCAAATGTTAAGTCCTAATCAGTCCCCTAATGCAATGGATTCCACAACAGAAACCAGACAATTTTGGCTGCCTTCTGGTGCTTGCTGAATGGCTGCAGAATTACCATATACCAGGGGTCTCAAACACGCGGCCCGCGGGCCAACTGTGGCCCGCGGGACAATATTTTGCGGCCCCCACCTGGAAAAGCACCGCCCGCCGTGTATTCACGGCGGCGGTCGGGTCACGCTGCATGGAGAGGGCTCACGGGCTGAGCCCTCTCCATAGCCGGTAAGTCTTTGCTGCATATTGCAGCAAAGGCTTACCGGTAACACCCGCGATCAGTGCTAGCACCGATAGCTGCCGGCAAAGCTGCCAGCAGCCTCAAAAAGATAGCGGCGCATGGGTGCCGCCATCTTACCTGGGATCGCTGCTCCCCGTGATGTCATCGGGGGGCGGCGATCCGTCTCCATGGTAGCCTCGGGTCTTCCGAAGACCCGAGGCTATTTCGTTTTAACCCCTTCATTACAATGTGCTGATAGCACATTGTAATGAATGAGGAGGAAAATCCCCATATATTGCCATACTGTAGTATGGCAGTATATGATAGGATTGATCAGACAACCTAGAGTTACGCGATCAGTGCTAGCACCGATCGCGGGTGTTTGCACAGCGATAGCTGCCGGCAAAGCTGCCAGCAGCCTCAAAAAGATAGCGGCGCATGGGTGCCGCCATCTTACCTGGGATCGCTGCTCCCCGTGACGTCATCGGGGGGCGGCGATCCGTCTCCATGGTAGCCTTGGGTCTTCCGAAGACCCGAGGCTATTTCGTTTTAACCCCTTCATTACAATGTGCTGATAGCACATTGTAATGAATGAGGAGGAAAATCCCCATATATTGCCATACTGTAGTATGGCAGTATATGATAGGATTGATCAGACAACCTAGGGTTAAAGTACCCTAGGGAGTCTGAAAAATAGTATAAATAAAAATACAAAAAAGTTTAAAAAAAAAAAATATAATAAAAAAACCTAAAATTTCAAATCACCCCCCTTTCCCTAGAACTGACATAAATATAAATAAACAGTAAAAATCATAAACACATCAGGTATCGACGCGTCCGAAAATGCCCGATCTATCAAAATATGATAATGGTTTTTCAATGCTTTTAACCCCGTAACGGAAAATAGCGCCCAAAGTCGAAAATGCCACTTTTTTGCCATTTTGAAAAATATAAAAAATCTATAAAAAGTGATCAAAAGGTCGTACAGTCCTAAAAATGATATCATTGAAAATATTATCAAATTTCGCAAAAAATGACACCACCCACAGCTCCGTACACTAAAGTATAAAAAAGTTATTAGCGCCAGAAGTTGGCAAAATCAAAAAAATAATTTTAGTACAGGAGGTTTTAATTTTTGTAAAAAACATTATAAACCTATAACAAATTTGGTATCCCCTTAATCGTACCGACCCAAAGAATAAAGTAGACAAGTCATTTGGAGCGCTCAGTGAAAGATGCAATATCCAAGCCCACAAGAAAATGGCGCAAATGCGTTTTTTCACCATTTTCATTGCATTTGGAATTTTTTTCCCGCTTCCAAGTACATGGCATGGAATATTAAATACCATCACTATGAAGTGCAATTTGCTACGCAGAAAACAAGCCGTCACACAGCTCTTTACGTGTAAAAATAAAAAAGTTATAGATTTTTGAAGGTGGGGAGTGAAAAATGGACATGAAAAAACAGGAAAGGGCCCGTAACCGGTTAATCCCCTTCCCTCCGGTACTTGAAGAAGATGAAGTCGCCGCTCTGAACGCACTTGGTGCAGGTCAGAGCGGCAACTTCATCTTCTTCGATGGGAGGGACACGGGGAGACAAGTACCGGGGGGGAGGGGGGGTGGAGTGTCCCTGACTGGGCTCAGTGCGGTAGGAGCTTGGGACCCCTCGGTGCACAGGACCGTTCATAGAGAAAACACGTCTCCCAGCTTGGGGCTTTCCTTGCGCTGGGAGACGCCATGACATTTGAATCTGAATAATGATATTTTGTAAGTGCATTTTGTGTGGAAAACTTGATGCGGCCCAGCCTTACCCAGAATCTACCTCCAGCGGCCCCCAGGTAAATTGAGTTTGAGACCCCTGCCATATACTGAGACATAGTGATGTCATAAAGGGAAATTTTGCCATCATAATTAGGCTTTTTGATGATATAATGGGAACTGTGATGTCACAATGGAACAATGTGTTATGATGGAAATAATGTTAGAATGGTCCATTTTGATGTTATAACAAGGTATTGTGATGTCAAAATTACCATTCTTATATGACCATTGGGCATTGTGATATCACAACTGAGCATTGTGATGTACTGTGTACACCAGTACAACCTGTTCTTGGGGCCTACCGGTGTACAGCTTCATAAAAATATTACATTTTACCTTAACCTTCCTAACCCTTGCCTTGGACTGTTTTGGTTCTGGGACCCCTGGCAGTAACCTGCTGACAGGATCCCAACTTTATGATGGTGATGGTTTAGATCAGTGGTGGCGAACCTATGGCGCGGGTGCCAGAGGTGGCACTCGGAGCCATTTCTTTGGGCACTCAGACCATCACCCCAGGACAGAGTTCACCAAATAGGACCAAATCCACCAAGTCCCAGGCAACTTAAGAGATGCTGCTCTCAGCACTATTTTTAAGCAACCCTTTATTGGCTTTTAGAAACTGCAGGAAAAGTAAGAAGGTGTTGACAGAACTGCAATATCTTTGGAGGTCATCCTGCTGGACCCACCTTTTTCCCTCTACAGAGAGACCCTGGAGAGAAGCTTCAATGAGAGTCTGAATTTGCTCTCCTTCTTTCAACTGTATTGGTTGCCTCAGGGGGGCGATACAATTGAAAGATGTGGAAGAACAGTTTACTGCTTAAAATGCCATGTTGGCACATCACGGGAAAATAAATGGATTTTGGTTGTAGTTTGGACACTCTCCAAAAGGTACGCCATCACTGGTTTAGATGATGAATGCTGAATATCTGTGCCAAGTAGGGTACATGCATTACACATGCAGGGGTCTGGGAGCCTAGTTTGGAGGCCCATCTGTGGATTCACCTTTGGGCCAGTTGAAGCCTGAATACAGTGGAGCATGGTGATGTCATAATGGTCATTGTAAAGTCATAAATGGTGATTTTAATGTCACAATAGAGCAAGGATTTGCAATGTCATATATGGTAATGTCAGCCATAGTTGCTCCCATAATAACGTGTTCTTTATCGCTGAATACCAGCACCGAACTGTAATCATAATTGGAGGTCTTGTTCTCCTGTTTAACAAATAAAGGCAGTCCCCTACTTAAGGACACCCGGCTTACAAACAACCCCTAGTTAAAGAAGGACCCCTCTGCCCACTGTGACCTCTGGTGAAGCTCTCTGGATGCTTTACTATAGTTCCAGACTGCAATAATCAGCTGTAAGGTGTCTGTAATGAAGCTTCATTGATAATCCTTGGTCCCATTACAGCAAAAAATTTTGAAACTCCAATTATCACTGGGGCAAAAAATTTTTTGTCTGGAACTACAATTATAAAATATACAGTTCCGACTTCAAATTCAACTTAAGAACAAACCTATGAAACCCATCTTGTATGTAAACCGGGAACTGCCTGTATATGTGAAAATAAATATATTATATAGTAATATCTGCAACAAATTTTATGAATGTGCATAAATATCCTTAAGAAGATATAAAATGACAGCAGGAAACGCTGTAGAACAAGTCAACAGGAAAGAGAATGCTGTGACCCTGACTGAAAACTGGGAACTAAATTAACCATACTGTGGGTACAGAAAGTAATTTAAATGTTTCACTCTTTGTTTCATTGCAGCCAAAGTTCTTTTTTATTTTGCTCATTTGCTTATTTTTTAACTCTGCACTTTACTTTACTTGTTACCAAATCTTGACAAAAATCCCCACTCATATTTAACTCACATGCTGTCAATTTCCTTCTGATCCTCCTTGAGAAGGTTCTACTCCTTCATTGGAGTCCATCTGCGTTTAATTAAACTCATTGGATTTTATTAGAAAAGGCACAAACCAGTCTACATAAGACCTCACAGCTCACAGTGCTTGTCAGAGAACATGAGAATCATGAGGTCTAAGGAACTGCCCAATGAGCTCAGAGATAGAATTGTGGCAAAGAACAGATCTGGCCAAGGTTAAAAATGATTTCTTCAGTACTTTCTAAAGAACACAGTGGCCTCCATAATCCTTTAATGGAAGAAGTTTGGGATGACCACAACTCTTCCTAGATATGGCTGTCCAGCCAAACTAAGCAATTGTGGGAAAAGAGCCTTGGTGCTAGAGTTAAAGGAGAACCCAAAGATCTCTGTGAATGAGATGCAGAGATGGTAGTAAGGTCTACAAAGTCAACTATCACTGCAGCCTCCACCAGTCGCAGCTTTATGATGTAAACCTCTCCTCAGTGCAAAATATATGAAAGCCACAGACAGTTTGGAAAAAAACACATGAAGGACTCCCAGACTATGAGGAATAAGATTCTCTGGTCTGACGAGTCAAAAATTGAACTTTTCTAAGCTGAATATTTGAAGAAAACAAGACACTGCTCATCACCTGCCAAATACAATCCCAACAGTGGACAGGACCACTGGTTGCAATTGAAGGTAAGATGAATACGGCCAAATACAGAGATATCCTGGATGAAAACCTCTTCGAGAGAGCTCTGGACCGAAGTTTCACCTTTCTACAAAATAACCCTAAGCACACAGCTAAAATAACAAATCATAGGCTTCAGAACATCTCTGTGACCATTCCTGACTGATCCAGCCAGAGCCCGGACCTAAACCCAACTGACCATCTCCGGAGAGAGCATCATACACTGGTGTAATAAGCATATGATAAATGTCACCCCATGCAAATGACTACAGCCAGTGTATGACTGAATAATACCTCTATACTGTTACTAAATAATACTGCCACACCATGCACCACTACTGTAGCTGATTTATGACTGAATAATGCCACCATACTTATACTGAATAATACCGTCACACCAAGCAAACTACTATAGACAATGTATCACTGAATAATGGTGATGCCATACGTGACATTTTTGGTCAGTTTTTAGGCATGCGTTCTAACCTCTTAACGTCGAGTGCGGGTACTTGGAGAGGGCTCACGGGCTGAGATCAACGGAGAGCAGCGATCGGTGGCCATGACAGCCTTCGGTCTTCCAAAGATCTGAGGCTGTTTAGTTTTAACCCATTCATTACAATGTGCGATTTGCATATTTTAATGAATGAAGTGGAAAATCCCCATAACAGTATGGCAGTATATGATAGAATCGATCAGACAACCTAGGGTTAAAGTACCCTAGGGGGTCTGAAAAATAGTGAAAGTAAAAATTTAAAAAAGTTAAGAAAAAAATTATAATAAAAAACCCCAAAAATTCAAATCACCCCCCTTTCACCATTTTTACTGCATTTGGAATTTTTTTTCCTGCTTTCCTGTACACAGCATGGAAAATCCAATACCATCACTATGAAGTGCAATTTGTTACGTAGAAAACAAGCCAGCACAGAGCTTTTTACGTGTTAAAATAAAAAATCTATAGATTTTTGAAGGTGGGGAGTGAAAAATGGAAAAGAAAAAACAAAAAAGGCCTGGTTGTTAAGGGGTTAAAACGGACCAAAAACGAGACATGTGGTATCGTTCCGCTATACTGAATAATACAGTCATACCATGCAAACTACTATACCAGAGGTAATGCAGATTTTTCATGGAAAATGTAAGTGAAAAAAGGTGGTTTTTAACTTCAAAATCGCACTACACATAACAAATATGGTGTAATTGTATTTTTTTTTTTTGACAGATTTACGTGTGTTTTTTCTGCATGACCTTGTGCATATACCCTAAAAAAATGTAAAAGGTGTGGCTTTAGGTTGTCATAGGATGTACAGTGGAGGATCCTCTTTGAGGGCGCGTTCACACGATACGATGCGTCACATTTTTGATGCGTTCCAAAGGCTTCAGCCTTCATCACATGCTGAGGTTACATTGCGTTTTAGCAGATGCAGCTGAAACGCAATGTAACCTCAGAATGCGTCAAAAATGCATAAAAAATGTGATGCAACGCATTGGGGGAGATTTATTAATTCTGTCGCAACCTCGACAGTCGGCATCTGAGATCTGACAACAGAAAGCATAGCCCGATGTATTAAAGTAGCGCATGGCTGTAAGTAATTAATGCACAGACGGAACTAATCAGTCGGCGCCATAAAAATGCAGACACAAAAAAGATGTGCGCCAAAATCTTACATTGGCTGTGCCTGTTTTTCTTTTTCTTTCAGACCATTTTTTTCCTGGTCTGTTCTGCGCCAAAAATTGCGCCTAAAAAAGCCGACAAACTCAACATAAATGTGGAAAATATAGGCCACACCTACTAGTCAGAAACATCTGTTCCTTCCGGCGCAAACACATTATAAATGATCCGCAACACTTTTGCGCCAAAAAAAACGTGAGTGCCCAATACTTTTTTGGCACAGAGACGATAATACATCTGCCCCATTGTGTGAAAGCGCCCTGAAAGGGTGAAGACACACATGGCGTTTTTGGGCCGTTTTTGGGCCGTTTTTACTAAGTGCGTTTTCAGATCGTTAAAAACGCATGCGTTAAAAAACGCATCCGTTTTTTAAAAACGCATGCGTTTTTGAAAACGCATGCGTTTTTGTCCGTTTTTCCGAAATTGCGCAATGAAAACGGACAAAAACGCATGCGTTTTCAAAAAACGCATGCGGTTTTAAAAAACGGATGCGTTTTTTAACGCATGCGTTTTTAACGATCTGAAAACGCACTTAGTAAAAACGGCCCAAAAACGGCCCAAAAACGCCATGTGTGTCTTCACCCAAACTTGTCAGAAACTTTTGCCAATGAACTGGATGTAAATTCATGAGGTAATTACAAATATTCTTAACTCCAGTCACAGTGAGAATGGATTCTGAAGTGGAATTTGCTTCTGTGAGAAGCATCTTGGTTACAATCATATCCAGACACTTTATTTCACTGCCATGAAGAGACTTCTTATGTTGCAGTTATTACACTTGTATGACGAGTATTATATACAGCTGTATGATTTATATCCTAGTCCTCTCACAGTGACATTTATATATCTCCTCCCGCCCTCAGCCTCTACTTCCTATAGCCGGACTCCTCCCAGAGCTCTGCTATCTGCGTGTGTGCAGCGGCTGTCCGGACACTGCAGGCTCAGGTACAGTCCTCAGGTGGTGTTCACACTGCGCGACATGTGTAATGGCGGCATGTAAAGCTTCTGCTGAGGCACCATTACTAGCTGTATGTAGTTATGAAGTACCTCAGGTGCAGGAGGTGGGGATGTTGTGCTGCACCAGGCTCAGTAGTGTTGTATATGTACAAACCAGTCTGAGGAACGGTCTCATCTGCATAATGAGGTGATATATATGGGGGGGGGGGGGGATATTGTGGAGGCCATTGTAACAAGGAAGTGTACGGATTAGATACAAGCACTGTACATATACACTGCTAGTAGTGGGACATCCTGCACCTTGTGTCTACACACAGCTTTTCAGCTCCTGAAGTATCTGGACACACGAACCTGCTGAATAATGTGTAAAGATCCAAGTCCAAATAAGTGTTCAAATCAGGAACCAAAATCAGTGCAGCGACACTTGCCTCTGGTTTCAAAAACTGCATCTGAAAAACTGAACATGTGAACGCAACCTAAGGCCGGCGCCACACAGGGCGCTTTGTCTGCGCTTGCAAACGCAGACAAAGTCGCGCCCACCGGGGCGGGCCTCGGCCCGATCGCATCGGCGTTTCTATGGAAACGCCTGCGATCGTGAACGAGCCGCCGGTGTTTCGCGTTAAATTCACGCAAAACACCGGCGGCTCGTTCACGATCGCAGGCGTTTCCATAGAAACGCCGATGCGATCGGGCCGAGGCCCGCCCCGGTGGGCGCGACTTTGTCTGCGTTTGCGTTTGCAAGCGCAGACAAAGCGCCCTGTGTGGCGCCGGCCTGAGGATACGGTGACATGTACAGCTCGTGCAGGGGGGTCTTACCTCTGCCCTATTAGCGTCTCTGTAGTGTGTGGTCACACGTACCACTAGCGTCCCTTTTGGACGGTGGCACACGTGGCGTTTTGAACCCGTTTTTAAGCAGTCCGTTAAAAACTGCATGGGTTTTAAAAAAAGATTATGATAATTGGGAAAACAGACAAAAACTGAAAAAACATGCATTTTTTAACGGACTCCTTAAAAAGGCCCCAAAACGGGTTCAAAACGCCACGTGTTCCACCGCCCAAAAGGGACGCTAGTGGTACGTGTGACCACGACCTCAGTGTGTGGTCACACGTACCACTATAGCACAGGGGGTTCGTACATTGGCCCAATTAGGGTGATGCCACATACGGCGTTTTTGACCGTTTTCCATGCGTTTGGCTGTTTTTTCTTTATAGATAAACAGGTTCAAAGCAGTCAAACACATAGTAAACGGTCATAAAAACCGCAAGCTTTAAAACTGACCCAAAATGCCATGTGTGGCATCACCCTTGGGGTCTCCTAATGCTGGCGGCACAGGTGGCGTTTTGAACCCGTTTTGGGGCTGTTTTTTAAGCAGTCCATTAAACGCATGCGTCTTTGACCGGTTTTACCAATGATCTTAATTAAAATGGGTCAAAAACGCATGCTTTTTTCAACGGATTGCTTAAAAACGGGTTCAAAACACCACGTGTGCCGCCGACCTTGGGGTGATGTCACACATGGCATTTTTTAGGCCATTTTTAGTTTCAGATTGTAAAAAACGCATGTGTTTTTGTCCGGTTTTCCGAATTTGCGCAATTAAAAACTGACAAAAAACGCATGCATTTTCAAAAAACTGATGCGTTTTTTAACTCGTGCGTCTTTTACGATCTGAAAACGCACTAACTAAAAACGGCCTAAAAACGCCATGTGTGACATCACCCTCAGTGTGTGGTCTCATGTACCACTAGCGCTAGTCCCCAAAGTCTTGTATAACATTTATTCAAAAGCCAAGACAACCCCATTACAGGGATATTTCCATCTTGGATAAGCACAGCTCAAATACATAGGAATACGTCTGATTTCCTACATCTCCTAGTCTGTGGTCACTCATTGCGTTTTGTTTGCGTTTAACTCATGCATTTTAATCAGCTGAAGAGATTTGCCTAATTACATTGTTGTAATTTTAAAAACGCATGTGTTAACATTTTGTTAACACATGCATTTTGTAAACGCAATGTTGACCGCAGCCTAAATAAACCTGCATAGTCATGGGTGATATGTTCAGAGGCGTAACATGTAACGCCTGGGCTCCAATGTAAGGTCTGTAAGGCAGTGTTCACATTCAAATGCTTTGGAATCGGCTTCTCCAATTAGATCTAAACGCTTGTGCTCCCTTAGTAGCAACAAAACACAAGTTGCCACTTACTAAAGTGTTTAGGTGAAAACGCATCAGTGTTTCAAACTTCTGATGCGATTTAACCCTTTAAGGACCTCGACCTCTTTTTGTTTTTTAATTTCCATTTTTCACTCCCCACAATCAAAAATCTATCACTTTTTTTAAAATTTTTACTCGTACAGAGCTCTGTTACGGCTTATTTTCGGCGTAACAAATTGCACTTCATAACGATGGTATTTAATATTCCATGCCGTGTACTCAAAATGCAGTGAAAATGGTGAAAAATAGCATTTGCCTCGTTTTCTTGGATTTTACGGATTTCACTGTACGCCCCAAATGACAGGTCTACTTTATTCTTTGGGTCGGTGCGATCACAGGGATAACAAATCTGTATAGGTTTATAATGTTTTCATACATTTACAAAAATTTAAAACGCTTTATTTTGCCATATTCTGGCGCTAATAAATTTTTCATACTTCAGTGTACAGAGCTGTGGGTGGTGTTATTTTTTGCGGCCGACTTACATACGACCCCTAGTTACAAACGGACCTCTGGATGTTGGTAATTTATTGTACTTTAGTCCCAGGCTAAAGTAATCAGCTATAACAGTTATCACAGGTATCTGTAATGAAGCTTTATTGTTAATCCTGGTTCTTATGACAATCCAACATTTTTAAAATCCAGTTGTCACAGAGACCAAAAAAGTTCTGGCTGGAATAACAATGATAAAATATACAGTTCCGACTTGCATACAAATTCAACTAAAGAACAAACCTACAGTCCCAATCTTGTATGTAACTCGGGGACTGCCTGTACTGCCATACTACAGATAGCACATTGTAATGAAAGGGTTAAAACGAGACAGCCTCGGGTCTTGGGAAGACGAATGGTGACAGATCGCCGCTCCCCAATAACTTCAAGAGCGACTATCCTCGGCAAGATGGCGACGCCCTTGGGCCACCATCTTTTTGAAGCCGCCAGCAGCTTTGCCGGCGGCAATATGCGGGTGTCACCCGTAAGTCTTTGCTGCAATATGCCCGCGAGCCCTCTCCATTCACCCGCGGCCGACCTGTGACGTACTATTACGTCATGGGTTGTGAAAGGGTTAAATGCAATAGAAGTGCAGTGTGTGAACACGGCCTTACAGCCTCATCCCCTGCTGTGTTGCTAATATAAATATTTGGGGTTCTAGCAGCAGGAGGATTATACATATATTTTAGCAGTCCAGATTTTGGGGGGGTTGCAGTATTGACCCCAGCTCACTATATTCTCTGGATCTCTTCTCATATGACATCCAACATGAGGTATTTTCTATGCCCCTTGGATGTCTGTGTTATTCTCTGTCCTGGGTACAGCCCGTGTGCCATTGTGTCATGCCCTGCTGTCAGGAATAAGGCAGCAAAAAATGAGATGATTGTGTATTGTGCAGGACTTACTGCAAGTCCATGTTGTCCTGTTGTGTTGTACTTTGGGTATTGATAAAGTGTTTAGTTGAATGTGCAAAAACCGGAAGCATTTTTATCTCATTTCTTCTAACTGCTTCTGATAAGGGTCATGTGTAACACACAGAGGGGTGCGCTACCGGGGACGTGCAAACTGCAGGGGGATGAGCAATCCTATCAATAGCCAGAACAGGCATCTCCATAATGCTTTATGCACGAACGTGGAAGCTACACGAGTGTATGAGTGCTATATACTCCTATCCAGCTATCTGTGTGTGTATTCGGTCATGTAAATTTGCATTCTGTAAATAATTCAACTGTTTATCTCTTGGATTAGTATACAGAGTATTCCAATACCAGCCGCTTAAAGAGAACCTGCCATGGAAATAAACCTACCCAAAATATATACTTCATTAAAAACTATGATTAACCTGTTACACAGGTGCATGCAGGGATCCCCGAATACGCGGGCGCACTGTTCACAGCGGATATCACAATGAAACTCGGT
The DNA here is from genome assembly GCF_040894005.1 of Engystomops pustulosus. Classification (NCBI taxonomy): domain Eukaryota; kingdom Metazoa; phylum Chordata; class Amphibia; order Anura; family Leptodactylidae; genus Engystomops; species Engystomops pustulosus. The sequence goes on along the minus strand of NC_092416.1, from coordinate 150,803,904 downwards.
GACAGAGGCAGGAGAGGAGGAGAGCTTCCTGTCCATGTCACCCAGCCAATAGGAGTGGTCCTGCCCCTGTGATTGGCCAGTTAAATATGACTGGCCATCTTCCTATCTGATCCTCTCCTTGTCCTATGTGATAACACTTGTCATCCAGTTACTCCCATCTCCTGTCCGTCCCTTCTGAACCAAAACATACTTTTCAGTGCGCCGTGTGGTAGTTAGTTCATCCTGATAGATGGCTCGGTGCATTTGTATTGCCTTTTTGCGCTGTGGACATAGGATTTTTTTTTTTTTTTTTGCACCGCTTAAATTTCGCTGTGCCATCGCTATTTGCAATGAACACCCTTTTCTGTGCTTTTCTCTACTTTTTGTACTGGTGATTAAGGGGTTGTCCACTTTCAGCAAAGAATTGATTATACTTTGTGTAAGGAAAAGGTATACACTTTTCCAAAATACTTTCTGGATCATTTCCTTGCAGTTTTCTAGATCTCTGTCCCTGGTCATGTGATGTCACACAGGTGCATGAGCAGTTATTATCACAGAGAGTAATCAGAGCTGTGTGATACTAACGGCTCATGCACCAGTGTGACATCACATGACCCGGGACCGATTTCGATTCACCGGAAGTAAACGTATAAGCTTTCTATAGATTGACAGCATGCAGAGATCTAGAAAACCACAAGGAATTGATACAGAAAGTGTATTGTGTGTGTATGTATGTATGTATGTATGTATGTATATATATATATAATATATATATATATATATTTTGTTTTTTTTGTAAAGAAGTCCTAGGAGACCAAGGAAGTGCTCAGAGCCGTGGGCTTTTTTAGAGTTTTCTTTGATGAGGGGCTAATAAATTTAATGATATCCCCAACCAATCTCTACGCTGCACAAGATATTGCCCTAAACCCCACTTCTTTTTATGCACAACCCTACAGGTGGACCCCTGTCACTGCAGCAGAGATGGAGAAGTATTGGGGCATAATACTTCTTATGGGGATTGTAAAGAAGCCCTCAGTCGGGGACTACTGGAGCACAGACATTCTGTACCACACCCCGATGTTCCACATGGCCATGAGTAGGGGGGGGGGGGCATCAATAAGAGTCCCAATTACAGGGGAATATGATCCCATGGGGGCAAGTGTCAGGGGCAGAGCTGTACTTTGTCTGATTAGACCCAGCAGCTCTGTTTAACTCTTACAGAGTTAGTGGCAGTGCCAGCTCCTGCATTCACTTCTTCATCTGTAGGCAGGGAAGAAAGGAGAAGACAGAAGCGTTATTAGCAGTAGGAGAGGTGCAGTGCAGAGACCTCTCACTGGTCCGGACAGAGCCTGAAATCCAAGACTGTCCCTCTGAATTTGGGAAGGTATTAATAAATATGATGCAAGGATTCCCCATCTGAGGGCAGCACTATAGTGCTGATAATGCAGTGCGAGGACATACACCTAGTGCAAGTGAAGCATGCATCTGCAAAGAGTTTCTATGTTCTCTCCGGGTCCTCCGGTTTCCTCCCACACTCCAAAACATACTGGTAGGTTGATTAGATTGTGAACCCCATTGGGGACAGGGACTGATTTGGCAAGCTCTGTGCAGCGCTGCACTGTGTGTGCTATATAAATAAAGCTCTATTATTATAATTAAGTTAAGCTTCCACATGCATGTTACTAACTTTAACTTATGCTACCTGTAGCATATGCATGTAGCGTATCTGTTCAGTATAGTTGTCCTGGGTTTGGAGCAGAAAACAGAGCTATCACATGGACATGGTCTGAGAAAGTTTTACCACAGTTTGCAGTTGTGTGCAGTAAAATCGCTGACAGATTTCCTTTCGACATCCCACATACAACTGAGCTGGACACAGAAAACTTTTTTTCACTATGAGTAGAGAAGAGCTCCGTGGGGGTGATTTTTCTGTTTTCTTTTACTAGTGCAAGGAAACAGACTGTATGGTAATTGCCCCCCCCCCCCTTTTAAATACCTTGAAATAATATCATGCCTTGATCCACAAGCCTGAAATAGTAACTATACAAGAACCTTTATGATCGGCTTAGATAAAACAGCTTTGGGGTAGTTTACGGTGTGTGACTTCTTAGATTTCTGTAGATATTAATGTTGTATGACCGGTTGAGCAGCTTTTATAATTCATCTTGCACAATCGGCTGCCAAAATATTTATACAAATATTGTAGGTTACCTAATATGTTGTCACAAGGTCTTTGCACTGCTGATGTTTTTCATCTTTGGCATATTGGTGGCTCACAGCTGTATAGTAAAGGAGAAAGAACTACCAAAATGTCTGCTTTTATAGAGGTGGTCCCACTTATGATCCATTATTATAGGGGTTTGATTAGCAGATGCTAATTACTACTTACTCCCAACTCCATTCCTGCCTCCATAGGAGTTATCCATTTTTCACACCCTACGTTTCTTACTTGGGTCAAGTTTTAGTTAAAGGGGTTTTCTTGTTTTTTATTTTACAAACCCCACAAGGGTTTCCATGTTTCCAGGGTGCAACTCTCTATATCCAGGCGTTATAACAAGTCATAACAAACATTTGAGGACATTTATCATTGGCTGTACATAATTTTACTGAATGTGGTTTGACATTTCTGACACTCCTTTGTTCAGCTTGCCATAAACCGCAATATAAAATCACAGTGTAAATCAACGTTAAAATTGGGTGCCAAAAATTAGTGAAGCCCCCCCCCCCCCCCATTGTCCTCATGATGTCTTAGCCCGATCCCTGATTACAGATTTAACCATGCACAATATATGTGCATGCAGTAAAAACTGAGTGACCGTAAACAACAGTCAGAAACAATTCAACGGTTAAACAAGATTAACATATACTTTATGTATTTTTACTAAAACCTCAAGAAAAAAAAAATTATAAAATATATGTGCATGCATTACTTCAGGAATCTCTGTAATAATACTAATAATTCTTTATTTATATAGCGCACACAGATTACTCAGCGCTGCACAAAGCTTGTCAAATTGGTCTCTGTAGGTATAAGTTTTTCTTTGATTATTTTTTAACAAGTCCTACAACTCTGGAGTTTTTCCCCATAATTGAAAACCCATTTTAACCAAATAATTGTCAGGTCAGAATTCAAATAGGGTGCTCTTTCATTTTCTTCTGACTATAAAAAATTCACATGTAAAAAAACACCCAGCAATGACTTCAAAGGAAACTTGTCATCAGCTTTTACAGAACTAACCTAGCAGCCCTCCTGGGGTGTACTATATTTTTTTAGAACGAACGGGTGAGATTTCACATAAAACAAAAATCCCTTCCAAAGTCATATGCAAAGAGTCACTTTTGGAGGCTGAAGGGGGGGGGGGGATTGAAAATTTTATGGTGTTTAAGTACCTAGAAACATGGTTCTGGTGTTATGTTAAAGATAAGATTCTCATCATTTACAGCACAGGGGCTTTGGGTTCATGTAAGATGCAGAACCATACAGTTAAAGCCTGCATCTCTTGCTTGAACTGTGATGTGCAGATGAAAAAAAAAATTTGTTTGTTTTGTTTTTTTGTTTTTTTTAGCTGCAGATCTCAAAACCGTAATCCCTTTTTATCGTTAATTTGACACACATAGCTTGAATGTAGTTGCTATAGAACCCAAGACGCAGACATCTGTGACATGTCCCTTTTAGCCTCTCTGTGTGACACGTCTTCAGCAAAAATGACTCTTAGCTCATTTGCACATAACTTTGAAGGATTTTTTTTTTTTTATATAGCTGAATAGGTAAGATTTAACTTACAAGGGGAATTTTAGTAAGGACATTTCATACACTAACTGAGGGGGCTGGTAGTTTAGTGGGGTAAAGGCTTCTGACAGAGTCCTTCAAGTCATCCTAGTGCAAAGCTTACAAAGTTTATATGCTTGTGTGTTTTATCTTAATTCATACTAGTTTAATGGCTGTTTTGTTTCCATTCTCATCTTCAGGTGTGTTCACCTTAAGAGACATCATGCGGAAAGCTCTGTCTCTTTTCAGGCAGTTCGGGCGTTCAGAAAACAGAGAGAGAGAACCCATATTGGACAGACATGGTCATGAGAGTCCTCCACCATACATCAGTATTAACACCAGTGATACCTCAGTGTCCTGTAATTCCGTAGAGGAGACGGGTACAGTCACCTGCCCAACCTGCAGAGGGACCGGCCGAATTCCCAGAGGTACAGTGTGGGAGAGGACGTGGTTATCTCTGTGTCTTACAATGGTATTCAATGATTTATTGTGCTATGTTGATACTTGAGAACTCCTCTGCCATGTTTAAGCATGTAACTGTCCCAAAAAGGAGCGAATCAGATATATGCAGTAGCCAGATAACCAAATGCTCTCTTGCACCTCCCTGTTGCCAATAAAGAGCTAATTTCTGCTGCTTTACACTTTTTTTTAGGCCAAGAAAAAGAATTGGTGGCTCTGATCCCGTACAGCGACCAGCGCCTGAAGCCACGAAGAACGTAACTATTATATTTTTTTTTCTTATTCTATTGTAATGTTCCTCTTTACCCCCTTTGTGACTAAGGAGCATTAATGCCCGAGTGTCCAGGTCAATATTCGCAATTCTGTTATGCGCTTCTTTGTTTGAAAAGCTTCACGTATCAAAATATTTTTTACTTAGTTTTTTCCATGACATGTGAGACTTTAACTTGGTAGAATAGTTTTATTTATTAAATTTTTTTTTCCTTATAAAATTAGCCGCCTTCTTTCCAATTTGGGTGATGCCACACATGACGTTTTGAACGCGATTTTGGCCAGTTGACAGTCTGTCAAAAACCGCATGCGTTAAAAACCTCATGCATTTTTTTCTTTTATGATCCAGCTTGGTGGCATCATCCGGAAAATCAACTTTGAAGTTTTATTTATAAAATCAGGGAGGCAGAGAGGTAAACACTGAAGTCAAGCTCTCCGTGCCTCTGAACACCTCCTCCCATGTGATGGACATCATGCCCCGGACTTCAGGAGATCTGATCAATGGTGTCCCTGGATGCAGGACCATCAATTACAGGGAAGGAGGCATTTTAAGGCAGGGAAAGTTTGACTTCAGTGTTAAACTCTCTGGCTCCTTGACTTCATAAAATCAATTTACATCTCACTTCAAAGTTGATTTTTCTGGATGAGGACACCACACTGGATCATGAAAGAAACATCATCTAGAAGCTGCTCAGCTGCTTGACAACCTACTGCTAGTGGTTTATTAGGTCAATTTCTGATGACGGGTTCCCTTTTAAGGATTGGCTGTTAGCATTTTGGACCCAGAAAACCCTTTAATAGATCCCAATTTTGGTCACATTTCTCTCATGTTCTCTTTGTTGATGAAGATTGGAAAAGAAAACCTGCTGTGTTCATGAAACCCCTAGTGCATTTGGCAAAGTTTCCTAGTTCTCATTCTCTCTACTGATGGAGATTCTGTTGCTTCTGATTCTATCCCCAGGAAGTGTTACGTGGCGCTTGCTGTTTCCTGTTGCATCTCGATCTTCTTCATTGTGGTGTTCTTTCTGTATCCCCGCTCTGTAACATTGTATCATGCCGGTGTCAATTCCTCCCTGGTTACATATGACACCACCAGAACAACTGTCAATCTTCATACTACAGTAAGTGGAATACCCGGGGGGGCGGATCACATGCAATCATCGCTATTCCATCAATAAAGGATGGCACTGTGATCTACAAATAATTAAGCAAGGTGCATGAATTAGGAATTCATGGGGGTTATCCACAGCTTTTATTTAAGAAATAAATGTATCTCTTTACGCATTTAACACTTTTGTAGTAATCTCTGGGAGTGTCGCAGGTCTCTACGTGGCTGTAGGAAAAGTACTCAGCCGCCTCTCCCAGAACACATCCGCTCTATCCGAACCTCTCTTCTCTGCAGCCCTTTGGAACCGCTTTTCTGTTAATCGGTTGGGCCTTAAAGGGGTTATCCGGGTTTAAAAATGTTTTTATGTCCGGGCTGGGGAGGGCTAGTTAAACATAATAAACATGTACTTACCTCCTTCGGCGCCGCTGATGTCCCGCGCCGCGGTCCCTTCGATCCGTGCCCCTGTTTGTTTACAGGGGCACGGAAGCCGCGCACAGGGAGCTTCCGGTCCGCGATGTGGACGGCTCCTGCCATCCGTCCCTATCTCTCAGCGTTGTAAGCGCAGGGAGATGGTGCGCATGGGAGCATCCGGCCGGCCGGTAGCTCCCTGTGCACCGGTGTAATGAAACCGGCGCACAGAGAAGACCGGCCGCGGAGCGGGACATCGGCAGCACCGGAGGAGGTAAGTAGATGTTTATTGTGTTTAAATAGCCCTCCCCGGCTAGAAGAAATTTTTTAAACCTGGATAACCCCTTTTAAGTCCTCCTTCCTGTGAATTAGAAGTGCTATTGCATGTATTTGATGCAAATACAACTCCTTCAAAGTGGCACAACCGAATATATACAGTATGCTACCTTACATACGTCTCCACAAGACGGAGCATTAACTTCTGTCATCAAAGAGCTTCACCCAAATCTGACTGGGATAACAATCTGAGTGTGATCTGACCCCTGGGACATCAACCAACATTGAGACTGTGGGTCCAATTCAATCTTATTGATGAAGTAGCAGTTCAAACATGTGTCTAGCTGCTCTTGTCAGCATGCGATTTCTTCTTCATTATAAAACCCTTCGATAGTGATGTATTAGATCTCTTGGGGCTCATTCACACGAATGTAATGGGAACCGATATGCGGCCGCACCATTTGCGGCCACATACCAATCCCCATTGACGTCTTTGGCGCCCGGTCACTGTGCCGTTAGCACATGTTGTCTTACCGCACCGTGACCGTGCATGGAGAAGTATAGGACATATTTTTAACCGTATGTCACCATATACGTATAAAATACTAGCTTGCTCAACCCCTAAAATCTGAGGATACTACACATATATAAACGGCAGCATTTGTGCACATCCGTATGCAACACTTATTTTAAACAATCCAACAGGCTTCTCTGGGATGTAGAGAATGGAAATATTGGAGAAAATAGGACATGCTCTTTATATTTTTTTCTGTCTTGCTCACGGTACACTAGGGTGGGAAATACAGCCATTTAAATGGATGACTGTATTGCCCATTGTAATGAATGTGGCCGTGAGCTGCCCATACAAATAGGATGCTTGTAGTGCATGGCCATTTTAATACATTTGTGTGAAAGGGGTCTTAATGTGATAGTTCTTTACAAATAACATTTTATGGGTTGTCTAATTCATTGGTTTATTTTACAGAATAAATTGAACATAAGTAACAGCAACCTTTTTGGGATTGAAATTTTGGGCATAAGCGTGGAAGTCCTTCACATGTCTGTAGTAGTCGGGACACTTTACTTGAAGCAGGTCAAGAAGATTCCGCCGTTAATCACTGACCAGGTAATGCAATATATTCTTATAATGTAGATTGGTCGCTCCTGGTATTGTGACATTGTTATTTAATCATGAGGTAAATTTTCCATCTAGTTGGCTGAATATCCAAATATTACTGACCAGTCTTTAGGATAAATAGACTATTTCAAAATGGAAGTACATTTGGTCTTTGCACCTTTCTACTGGACATAAGTGCTGGACATTAGACGCACTTAAGAGAATCGATGGCCTCCTTGGACCATGGGACATCACTTTATCTTCCTTTTATGTCACAAGTGACGTCCCTTGGTCTGAGGAGGCCATTGATTAGCGGTAGCTCCCATGACACCCTGACAAAGACTAGAAGAACAGGAGCAATCAGCCAGAGCAGGGAATATACACTTTGGAACCCCTGCATCGGCTTTGGCACCTCTTCTAATTTGCTATGAAATGCCAGTTTTATAAATCTGCGAGAAAATGACTGACTAAATATTTCTGCAGTGGGGGATTTGTTCATGGGTTTTTAAATGGTGGAACCTGTTTTTTAGTTATTAATTACAATTATTATTTTATTTAACAGATCTTTTACACTGTGGAGAGTATAGTCCAGGACGTAAACACATAGTAAGTAAGATATTGTGGAGATTTATTCATACAACTCCATTCACATGGGTCCATAGCAGCAGCTTATACACCAGTAAACTACCGACCCCCTCGGGTAGGGTAGGATATAGGAGCTGTATTCATTGACTTCTACTCAGAGGACGTAAACTTATTATTTGAAGACGGGTAGTAGTCAGAGGTATAGCTAAGGGTTTAGCATTGTGTGTGTGTGTGTGTGGGGGGGGGGGGTAATCCATCCAAGTGGGCCCCCTACCCAGGTGTACCTGTATTCCACCTTAAAGTGACCATATAGTAACAGATACTGGTTTTCCTCAGGCCTCCTTATGAATAGCAATACCAAAAAAAGTAATCAGGACTAGATTCATCAAAAAATCACGATACATAAAACAACAAAAATACAATGATCAAATTTTATTCACCACAAGGTATCAAAAAGGACAATACAATTTAAAAACATCACTAAAATACACAACAACAAACACACAAAAGCGGTGGTGGTAAATAAATACACAGTTTCACCTAAATAGGTATATGAGTAAATGTAGAGACTACAATACACGTATCTATTAGAGTACCCAGGCCCAGTAGTCAATTTGCCCAAAAGAACAAAGGGCATTACATATGCAAGGCCTACCACACTAACCAGAACGCCTCACAAGACCACCACCGCAACACTCCTTATGAATAGTTACAGGACATAGTGACTTACAAGAGACATCTCTTTACTCGTACACATTTCCTGTCCATTCATATGACCAGTGCTGCTCTGACTTCTACCAGCGCCATCTTGAATTTGTTAAAGAGAACCTGTCAGGTGGATTTGGGAAACTAAAGTGCCAGAGCTCCTTGGGGTGTTTATACTTGGCTAGATGTGAGTTTGATGAACAGGGTCGTAACTTAAAGAGGTGCACAGGGTGTGGTCGCAACCGGGCCCAAGAAGCTTAGGGGGCCCAAAAGTTGTCACTTTCCCTTATGAGAAAACTGTTACTATAGACCATACATTATATGTAAGGGGAATGGCACTGCAGATGAGGTTTCATAGTGCACACTGCGTACCTACAGCGCTTGTGTAGTGAAGCCAGGGTGTACTACTCCAGCTTCACCAGCAGCATCAAGAGTCCTGGACTAAGGAGAGTATAAACCTTTTTTTTGTTTTGTTTTGCGTCACAAACCGTAATCGTACAGGGCGATTGGAAACGCCAAACCACCAGTTCATAAGGACCTGTGTGTGTTTTATTGTCCTAAATTTACCCATCAGGTTCCCTTTAAGTTTACAATCTGATATATTTGGTGAAAACCGTCACTTTCATGTTGGAGCTGTCCATAATGACAGATATAAAAGGAAAATCTTCAATTTATAGTACTGAGTAGTAGGAGTAGTAGCACTGAGCTGTGCCCACATATACAGGATAGGTCTAGTAGTACTGAGCTGTGCCCACATATACAGGATAGGACTAGTAGTACTGAGCTGTGCCCACATATACAGGATAGGACTAGTATTACTGAGCTGTGCCCACCTATACAGGATAGGACCAGTATTACTGAGCTGTGTGCCCACATATACAAGATAGGACTAGTAATACTGAGCTGTGCCCACATATACAGGATAGGAATAGTAGTACTGAGCTGTGCCCACATATACAGGATAGGAGTAGTAGGACTGAGCTGTGCCCACCTATACAGGATAGGACCAGTATTACTGAGCTGTGCCCACCTATACAGGATAGGACAAGTATTATTGAGCTGTGCCCACCTATACAGGATAGGACTAGTAGTACTGAGCTGTGTGCCCACATATACAGGATAGGAATAGTAGTACTGAGCTGTGCCCACATATACAGGATAGGAGTAGTAGGACTGAGCTGTGCCCACCTATACAGGATAGGACCAGTATTACTGACCTGTGCCCACCTATACAGGATAGGACCAGTATTACTGACCTGTGCCCACCTATACAGGATAGGACCAGTATTACTGACCTGTGCCCACCTATCCAGGATAGGACCAGTATTACTGAGCTGTGCCCACCTATACAGGATAGGTCCAGTATTACTGAGCTGTGCCCACATATACAGGATAGGTCCAGTATTACTGAGCTGTGCCCACATATACAGGATAGGACCAGTAGTACTCAGCTGTGCCCACATATACAGGATAGGAGTAGTAGTACTGAGCTGTGCCCACATATACAGGATAGGAATAGTAGTACTGAGCTGTGCCCACATATACAGGATAGGAGTAGTAGGACTGAGCTGTGCCCACCTATACAGGATAGGACCAGTACTACTGAGCTGTGCCCACCTATACAGGATAGGACCAGTACTACTGAGCTGTGCCCACCTATACAGGATAGGACCAGTATTACTGAGCTGTGCCCACCTATACCGGATAGGACCAGTATTACTGAGCTGTGCCCACCTATACAGGATAGGTCCAGTATTACTGAGCTGTGCCCACCTACACAGGATAGGACCAGTATTACTGAGCTGTGCCCACATATACAGGATAGGACCAGTATTACTGAGCTGTGCCCACATATACAGGATAGGACCAGTAGTACTCAGCTGTGCCCACATATACAGGATAGGAGTAGTAGTACTGTGCTGTGTCCATATGTATACACCCAGACGCCATGAACCTAAGCCCTCTGTGATCTGGCTTTACAGGCTGTTACACTGTCCCGCACTCCCCTCTGCTTCATCAGCACTTGTGCAGTGAACACTCTTCTTGCTCAATTGCTAACAGAGCACTTGTGCAGAGCGATAGGGGCTAGGGTAGCCCCTCAGGCTCTTTAGCATAATTATAATAGTTGATTTCAGAAAGGAGACCGTGAATAACTAGTATAAGAAGATTACCACAGTCCCGGTGCCTGGATCTATGAGAAAGTGCCCCTGGTTTATCTAGATGGTAGCTTTCCTTTAATATACTTTTATTATGTCTTTTATCTACTAAACCTCATGAATTTTTATTTCAGTGATGTCTGCACTTGGGATCGGATACATGTTCACAATATTCTGCTTCATGTGCAGTAAGTAGTGAAAACTATACAAAGGAAATTACCAAAGCATATGGTGTTAGATGGTTAAAAGGTTGCAACCATGGAACTGGTTAAATAATTCCCTGCAAATTAATTTTCAATGTGTTTTTCAATTATCTATGTTTTAATATTGGGCCAGAACTATTATTCTGGCTGCATCCGTTTTCTGGTCGCCTTTGCACATAATACGTGTAAACTGCTTGCACATTCATCACATGGTCAGATTTATCAATAGCGATGCATACTGGCGCACGGTCCTCAATAATCTGGCGCAAGCTGCACGGAACAATCTCGCTTAAACTGAGTGCACCGGGTTTGAGTATGCGCCTATCATATACGGGATAGGAGTGGTAGAAGTGACCTGTGCCCATATATACAGGATAGAGGTAGTAGTACTGAGCTGTGCCCTTATTTACAGAATTGTGGTAGTAGCACTGAGCGGTGCCCATATATGTAAGAAAGCACGACCGAAAACTGGCACAGTGGTTAAATAGTTCTGGCCCACTATTGGCTACTGTCAACAAACTTAAAGGGAGCCTAACACCATGAAAATGTCCTCAATTCTGGCATCATGTTATATAGAGTAAGAATAGCTGAGCAGATTATACATAGTGTCCTATCTGCAGGAAGCATATTATAGAGCAGGAGGAGATTTTCACTGCATCCGCACTTATGCAACAATTTGCTTAAAAATGAGTCCCATAATATCATGCAGTGTTATATTGAGTTACACAGGTGGTTACCCGGATCCACTGTCATGTTAAAGGGGTTTTCCAGTTCACTTAGAGAAGCAGTAAGTGTTGTGAAATAATGAGACTGTTGTCTTTTTAGCATATTAGCTTTTAGCTCCCCACTGGGCCTGTATTTTTATTTTCATTTCCCCTTTGTTTGAACCACATCCTCAGATTGTCAAATCTGAATCTCAGAAAGTTTAGAAATCTTAAGATTTATCATTGTGCCTTGCAGCCTTAACTCATGAGTGTCATGTAGCCTCCAGTTAAAGGGGTGTTCCAGGCATTCTGGTAAACCCTGTGAGGCCATGAGTGCCCCCAAAATAGTGTGCTTAGCCACATCCAACTTCCTGGATTGTGCCAGTATGACTGGTATTCTGGCCTGACAGGAAGTGCCGGGGCCCCGGACTTGCTTTGGCCAATCGGTGCTTACTCTGACCATTTTCGCCAGATGGCTAGATATTTGTCACCATTGACACCTGTTGTGCCCAGTCACGATGCGGAGAGCGCATGTCTCAACACACCATGATCGTGCATGGAAAAAATGGGAATGCTCGCTTCTCTAAGGATAGGGCTGAGTAGCGCTCCCCCCTCCTGTCTTCTGCACGTCTGTATGCATGCAGGGCTTCTGTCCAGGCGAGCATATGTTTGTGTGCAAGGAGACGAAGTAACCATCAAAGCTGTCCCTATCGTAGTATTTATACTGCTGTCTTCTCCCATAGGGGGTCGTTGAATTGTTCCTACCTTGGACACGTGGAGACCATACCATTTGATGGTTACGAGTACCTGGATTGTCACTCAAACTCTTCAGTCCCACATTAGAGCCTGTAGTCTTCTACAAGAGGGATGTGGGGACAGACAGAAGAAGACGTCCATGGAGGTGGAGATGATTTCCAGAGCTCAGCGTTGTTAGTGATTGAATACGGCTGAGACACTTATCACTTCTGTGTTTTCATGAATCTAGCACCAATAACTATGGATGCAAATATATGACATCCTATGTATAAAGTGATAGGATTATTGGAGGATTAATATTTCCCAGAAGCTTCAGAATTCTTCTGTGAAATAGCTGAAAGGTGTTGTCCTGCCATTAGGACAAAATCATAATCATAAGTTTTTTTTTTTTTGTTTTTTTTTTTGGGGGGGGGGGATTGTTTGTTTTTTGTTTTGTTCTATGGTTATGTAGTTTTTTTGGACAGCCCCTTGAAACTTTCAATACTCCCCAATGATTCTATATCTAGACTGTTGTGTCTAGCCTGACAGTCCTCATATTTCGGATACCTGCTGGAAATCTTTTCACATGCACCTTGTGATGTTAAATGGAAAAATGCACCTTTATATGTTGTAAATTTGGCACTTCTATAAATGTATTTATTGTGTGTCTATATGTGTGAGGGATGGATCCAAAGAGATGTCATGATTATGTTGTAGTATTACAGGTCCCATGGTCACCTATAGAATAACTTTTTTGGGATGTTTAGTTATATTGTTTAAAATCTTGCACCTAAGAATGGAGAGGTTTATTACAATGAGCCATTATGGGATTTGTGGTTTAACAATGGCTGGAGGGTCAAGGCGCTGCAGGAGTGTACTCTATTACTCAGGTCCTTACAGATGTAACCCGGCCATACACCTTCTTCATAATAGAATACAATATAACTTTATTAATCGGGAAATTATTTTGTGCATCACTATAAACAATGCATATGAGATATTTATGTATAGCTGAATAAGGGAAGAGGGACCGTCCTATCTCTATTGCCCTTGAGTCCTTGTCAGGACAAAAGTTGTGCATTTGTCTGTGCACATGTGATTGCAGTGATATTTCATTGGCCTCAATAGTGATCTTTTCACAAACAGCACATCACTATTGAGGCTTGTTGGCATCTGTGTTGCCACAAAGAACTACAAAACAGGGTAAAGGAAGAAAGTTATAATTCAGACACTGCTGGGCCTTATTTCATTCAGTGTAACAACTCTGCTAAATGGCTTCTAGGGTCTATATATTATATATAACCTAATGCCATTTATTTCGGCAGAGGATGTAGAGAAGGTCACAGTAGATTCCTGTGCATAGGGGTTGAGCACGTTGCTGGGAGAATCTTGGTGCTGGGTAACTATAGATCCAGTCTGGTTACATTTTTCATGTCTGTGAATGTTGTTTTATCTACTGTTTTTGTTTTTTGTAAATAAAATATATATATAATCTAAAAATGATCAAGATTTACTATTAAATTTGATACCAATAAAGTTGCATTTTATTTCTACCAAAACTATATATTTGTCTTTTGTGGTTAAGTGTGATTGGGATAATTTTTATTATTTCTTCTTTTAATACATTTTATAACAATAAAAATAAGAAAAACGTGGTTTGAGGTAGGTCCCCGAGACATGGGCGGCTACCTTACACGACTTAGAAAGTATCATTGAAAACGTTATTGAATACAAAGCAATGAGAGTCACGAAATTGCCATTATTATACAACAGTTGAGCAAAATTGGAGGGGGGGGGGGTTTAAAACGAAACAATCCTCATGACGAAAAGGATTATTTAACAATAAGAGTACACTCATTGGTAGGTAGATTTCTTATGAATGTCAGTTTCACATGACCACTAGGTCAAGGGGTCTCTACCTCACCATTCCCCTTGGCTATTAGGTGCTCTAATATGCAGTTACATTGAATAGCTTTATTTTCAGGGATGTGTGGGGACTTCCACAATCTTGCCATATTAAATGTTGCAGTAGTGAGAGTGTGAAATGTAGTTGAGCAATCTTTCTATCCCCAGTGTTAGTAGGGTCATGTACTGACCGCAGGGAGGGGCATATTTCAGTATCCTTGTGATGAAGGACAGGGTATTAGTCCAGAAGGGAAGTAGTGAGCAAGACAACCAAATATGGAGTAAGGACTCCATTTCCAACTGGCATCTCCAATACTTTTTCGTAGAAGGGTATATTTTTGATGGCCTATATGGGGTAAGGTATCATCTGTATCAATTCTTTGCTGTCACAAGATGGTTTATACATTTTGGCACTGCTGATGTGAAACCGAAAGCTTTAAGCGTGTAACACGCTAAGGGCTGTTAGCAAGTTATTGAGTAAAGCTAAATAAGCGGCCGATAAATCTTTCCTCCTTAAGCTTGGGGAGAAGTGGAGTTTATAATTGGTTATTTTAATATGTCTAGGTGGGTCAATTTTGGATAGGAAGTGGTGCAACTGCAAATACATGTAAAAAATATTTGTGGGGTAAAGACATCGGTAATGGTGTCTCGTAAAGGGGGCGGAAGGAAGATGCCCCGTTGGAGATCCATTTAGTCATGTCCATGTGTGGAATAATTTCTGAGATGGCTGAAAGTGGGAGTTAATTTAAACTCTGTGGTAGTAAGTCATATCACATTCATCCAATACTCTTCTGGAACATCCCAATGATCTCTAGCAAACTGCAGACTCCTCAGCTCTCAGTCCTCGCATTTGTGCTCCTGTACTGCTCCTCCCTCTCCCACTGATGTCCGCTCCTAGGCTGTGACCTCTGTGAAGGAGCAGGAGGGGAGGAGTTGTACAGGAGCACAAAGGTGGGCGCCAAGACCTGAGCAGTCTGCAGTCACATGTGTTTTTAAAATTCACCCAAACCCCAACTCCTAGGACTGCACAGAGGACAGAGTGCAAGGCAAGTTATAACACACAATTATATTGTACTACAAATGCTTGGAGAAAGCATGAAGACTTATTTGGATGTGGCTTCTGTAACCTGTCTTTAGTAAAAATGAGGTGACAGGTTCCTTCTAGCACTGCAGGATCTGAGTTCCTGGCAGTGTATTGTGTTACTGACAGTAGCCTTAAGTTGGTCCCAGATTTCTGCAGGTTACTTACTAGGTCCCTGCGTGTGGTTCTGGGATTTTTGCCCAATGTTCTTGTAATCATTTTGAACCCACAGGGTAAGATTTTGTGTGAAGCTATTGATCAAGGGAGATTATCAGTGGTCTTGTATGACTTTTCTAATTATTGCTCCCACAGTTGATTTCTTTTTCTTGGCACCCTGCTGCTGTCTAATGCAGATTCCCATCCTAGTGCCGGGCTACAATTTGTTTCTGGTGTCCTTCAACAGCTCTTTGGTCTTCACCATAGTGGTGTTTGGAGGATACTGATAACTAGTTCAAACAAGAGCCATTACTACAGGTAATGAGAGGAGGACACAGGAGCCATTACTACAGGTAATGAGGGGAGGACACAGGAGCCATTACTACAGGTAATGAGGGGAGGACACAGGAGCCATTACTACAGGTAATGAGGGGAGGACACAGGAGCCATTACTACAGGTAATGAGAGGAGGACAGAGGAACCATTACTACAGGTAAAGAGAGGAGGACAGAGGAGCCATTACTACAGGCAATGAGGGGAGGACACAGGAGCCATTACTACAGGCAATGAGGGGAGGACAGAGGAGCCATTACTACAGGTAATGAGAGGAGGACAGAGGAGACATTACTACAGGTAATGAGGGGAGGACAGAGGAGCCATTACTACAGGTAATGAGGGGAGGACAGAGGAGCCATTACTACAGGTAATGAGGGGAGGACAGAGGAGCCATTACTACAGGTAATGAGGGGAGGACAGAGGAGCCATTACTACAGGTAATGAGGGGAGGACAGAGGAGCCATTACTACAGGTAATGAGAGGAGGACACAGTAGCCATTACTACAGGTAATGAGGGGAGGACAGAGGAGCCATTACTACAGGTAATGATTGGAGGACAGAGGAGCCATTACTACAGGTAATGAGGGGAGGACAGAGGAGCCATTACTACAGGTAATGAGGGGAGGACAGAGGAGCCATTACTACAGGTAATGAGGGGAGGACAGAGGAGCCATTACTACAGGTAATGAGGGGAGGACAGAGGAGCCATTACTACAGGTAATGAGAGGAGGACAGAGGAGCCATTACTACAGGTAATGAGAGGAGGACAGAGGAGCCATTAATACAGGTAATGAGAGGAGGGCAGAGGAGCCATTACTACAGGTAATGAGGGGAGGACAGATGAGCCATTACTACAGGTAATGAGGGGAGGACAGAGGAGCCATTACTACAGGTAATGAGTGGAGGACAGAGGATCCCTTACTACAGGTAATGAGAGGAGGACAGAGGATCCCTTACTACAGGTAATGAGAGGAGGACAGAGGAGACATTACTACAGGTAATGAGAGGAGGACAGAGGAGACATTACTACAGGTAATGAGAGGAGGACAGAGGAGACATTACTACAGGTAATGAGGGGAGGACAGAGGAGCCATTACTACAGGTAATGAGGGGAGGACAGAGGAGCCATTACTACAGGTAATGAGGGGAGGACAGAGGAGCCATTACTACAGGTAATGAGGGGAGGACAGAGGAGCCATTACTACAGGTAATGATTGGAGGACAGAGGAGCCATTACTACAGGTAATGAGGGGAGGACAGAGGAGCCATTACTACAGGTAATGAGAGGAGGACAGAGGAGCCATTACTACAGGTAATGAGGGGAGGACACAGGAGCCATTACTACAGGTAATGAGAGGAGGACAGAGGAGACATTACTACAGGTAATGAGAGGAGGACAGAGGAGACATTACTACAGGTAATGAGAGGAGGACAGAGGAGACATTACTACAGGTAATGAGAGGAGGACAGAGGAGCCATTACTACAGGTAATGAGAGGAGGACAGAGGAGCCATTACTACAGGTAATGAGAGGAGGACATAGGAGCCATTACTACAGGTAATGAGAGGAGGACAGAGGAGCCATTACAACAGGTAATGAGAGGAGGACAGAGGAGCCATTACTACAGGTAATGAGGGGAGGACACAGGAGCCATTACTACAGGTAATGAGAGGAGGACAGAGGAGCCATTACTACAGGTAATGAGTGGGGGCAGAGGAGCCATTACTACAGGTAGTGAGAGGAGGACAGAGGAGCCATTATTACAGTTAATGAGAGGAGGACAGAGGAGCCATTACTACAGGTAATGAGAGGAGGACAGAGGAGCCATTACTACAGGTAATCAGTGGAGGACAGAGGAGCCATTACTACAGGTAATCAGTGGAGGACAGAGGAGCCATTACTACAGGTAATGAGAGGAGGACAGAGGAGCCATTACTACAGGTAATGAGTGGAAGACAGAGGAGCCATTACTACAGGTAATGAGAGGAGGACAGAGGAGCCATTACTACAGGTAATCAGAGGAGGACAGAGGAGTCATTACTACAGGTAATGAGCAGAGGACACAGGAGCTATTACTACAGGTAATGAGCGGAGGACAGAGGAGCCATTACTACAGGTAATGAGAGGAGGACAGAGGAGCCATTACTACAGGTAATGAGTGGAGGACACAGGAGCCATTACTACAGGTAATGAGAGGAGGACAGAGGAGCCATTACTACAGGTAATGAGAGGAGGACAGAGGAGCCATTACTACAAGTAATGGGAGGAGGACACAGGAGCAATTACTACAGGTAATGAGAGGAGGACAGAGGAGCCATTACTACAGGTAATGAGAGGAGGACAGAGGAGCCATTACTACAGGTAATGAGAGGAGGACACAGGAGCCAATACTACAGGTAATGAGAGGAGGACAGAGGAGCCATTACTACAGGTAATGGGAGGAGGACACAGGAGCCATTACTACAGGTAATGGGAGGAGGACACAGGAGCCATTACTACAGGTAATGAGAGGAGGACAGAGGAGCCATTACTACAGGTAATGGGAGGAGGACACAGGAGCCATTACTACAGGTAATGAGAGGAGGACAGAGGAGCCATTACTACAGGTAATGAGAGGAGGACACAGGAGCCATTACTACAGGTAATGAGAGGAGGACAGAGGAGCCATTACTACAGGTAATGAGAGGAGGACACGGGAGCCATTACTACAGGTAATGAGTGGGGGACACAGGAGCCATTACTACAGGTAATGAGAGGAGGACAGAGGAGCCATTACTACAGGTAATGAGAGGAGGACACAGGAGCCATTACTACGGGTAATGAGGGGAGGACAGAGGAGCCATTACTACAGGTAATGAGAAGAGGACACAGGAGCCATTACTACAGGTAATGAGAGGAGGACAGAGGAGCCATTACTACAGGTAATGAGAGGAGGACAGAGGAGCCATTACTACAGGTAATGAGAGGAGGACAGAGGGGCCATTACTACAGGTAATGAGAGGAGGACACAGGAGCCATTACTACAGGTAATGAGAGGAGGACACAGGAGCCATTACTACAGGTAATGAGTGGAGGACAGAGGAGCCATTACTACAGGTAATGAGTGGAGGACAGAGGAGCCATTACTACAGGTAATGAGAGGAGGACAGAGGAGCCATTACTACGGGTAATGAGAGGAGGACAGAGGAGCCATTACTACAGGTAATGAGAGGAGGACAGAGGAACCGTTACTACAGGTAATGAGAGGAGGACAGAGGAGCCATTACTACAGGTAATGAGAGGAGGACAGAGGAGCCATTACTACAGGTAATGAGAGGAGGACAGAGGAGCCATTACTACAGGTAATGAGAGGAGGACAGAGGAACCGTTACTACAGGTAATGAGAGGAGGACACAGGAGCCATTACTACAGGTAATGAGGGGAGGACAGAGGAGCCATTACTACAGGTAATGGGAGGAGGACAGAGGAGCCATTACTACAGGTAATGGGAGTAAGACAGAGGAGCCATTACTACAGGTAATGGGAGTAAGACAGAGGAGCCATTACTACAGGTAATGAGTGGAGGACAGAGGAGCCATTACTACAGGTAATGAGAGGAGGACAGAGGAGCCATTACTACAGGTAATGAGAGGAGGACAGAGGAGCCATTACTACAGGTAATGAGGGGAGGACAGAGGAGCCATTACTACAGGTAATGAGGGGAGGACAGAGGAGCCATTACTACAGGTACTGAGAGGAGGACACAGGAGCCATTACTACAGGTAATGAGGGGCGGACAGAGGAGCCATTACTACAGGTAATCAGTGGAGGACAGAGGAGCCATTACTAAAGGCAATGAGAGGAGGACAGAGGAGCCATTACTACAGGTAATGAGGGGCGGACAGAGGAGCCATTACTACAGGTAATCAGTGGAGGACAGAGGAGCCATTACTACAGGTAATAAGTGTAGGACAGAGGAGCCATTACTAAAGGCAATGAGAGGAGGACAGAGGAGCCATTACTACAGATAATGAGGGGAGGACAGAGGAGCCATTACTACAGGTAATGAGTGGAGGACAGAGGATCCCTTACTACAGGTAATGAGAGGAGGACAGAGGAGCCATTACTACAGGTAATGAGAGGAGGACAGAGGAGCTGTAAAATCTGCTTGGTCTTGGGGTGCCAGTTAATATTAAATTAACAACAATATTCAATGGATCTTTACAGGGGATTTATTAAGGGTACAATACAGGGGAATACACATAGAGGGTAAACTAACTAAGGGACAGAGAGATGGTGGGGAAGGAAGTGCTCTAACTAAAGATCTGTATACCATCTTATATACATACACACGTATCCCACACACACTTGCCCATCATCCCACCTCCACCACTGTCTTGGCCAATCCAAGGATGATGTAGAGTCAATATATTCTTATCACACAAACTTGCAGGACAAGTAACTTGAGTCTTTGTTACCCACAAGATCTGCAAGAATCCCCAGGGGCAATGACAAGCAGCTGTCCTCAGTGTTGTCAGGATAGCCCCAGCCTCCAGGTGTAATAGCACAGTCCATTGTAATCACATGCAGCTGTCTCTGCAATCTTTATTAGGGGCAATGTAGGCATTTATGGCTTATTTCTTCCTCTGTCCACAAAAACCCTTACACTGTCTCAAGCCACATCATGTCATATTTCCAACATTATGCCCCTTTGGGCCTGAAAGGCCCACAAACCATTAGACCATGTTTAGAACAGAAATAAAATCCATTTCTCCTCCATTATCTTCTTTGGGTGTGGAAATGATCTTTCTTCTTCTGGCTTTTCCTCAAGGCAAAGTAGTTGAAGGTTTTATGGGTAAGGAATAGGGCACCAATGTTCATCACACCATTCAGTCACATTCATTCTCATATCCATTTCTTGGATGACATTTTTCCATCTATACCAATTATCCAACAAATATAGATCTCCATATATGCTAGTAACTGTCTGCCATATTTACAATATGCAAATATAAATCCCACGTTATATAGAATGCAAGCTGGCAATAACATCTTAGATATCAACATAACCTATAGATATGAAATTACATAAAAGGAAACCCAAACAGAACTATAAAACATTACCAATAGTAAATCAAAAGATTGATTTCAAGTAGAAGTTTGCAGGGTGGTTTATCTAAGGGTTTCCAGATTTACTTGACTTCAAATATATTTAGTTTAAACATAAACTTTCATTTAGCTTTTTCCGATTACCAAATCTAATTCTGTAAGTTTACCAGGTTTTATATTTACACTCCACAGAAATGTTCACACCACACATTATATATGTCTCCCATTGTCCTGACTTATAAATTAACCAAAAGTATATCAAGTGCATATTGGTAATCTTACTTGTGCATTATTAAATACAATATACTATATAGTAACCGTATATAGCTGAGCCATTAATTACTATATGTTTTATGCAACCTTGAAGACACACACATAGATTGAGAACATTAAAATTAAAAAAAAATTCAAACCGAATGCTGCTTTTAATACCCTATGCTCTTCATTTAGATGCTTTACTGGTATACAGGAGTGTGCAGTTTGTTTGAGAAACTTAAAATTAATTTGCCAGTGAGACAAATGTATCAGAGAAAAACCTTAAATGAAAAAAAAATTAAATATTTATGTGAATTCACTATAGTCTGCCCCTTTGGTACTGCATTACTCTCTAAAACCATGCCCCTTTGGTACCACAAAATGGTACCAAACACTGTATAAAAAAATAATACTTGAATCAAGAAAAAAAAATGCTCCATTTAAAAAAAAAATGGGGGAAAAAAAAAAATCCAACAAATCCAACATTCCTGAGCATCAGGAACAAAAAATGTGTATTGACACAGTTCACATACTACATTTAACAGAACACAAAACAGACAACATAAAACAATGAGAGCTAATTCAGCTTCTACACATCTTAGGGTGGGACAACAGGCAGTTTCCAATCCTTCTTCTGTCAATGATTAAGTAAGGTCATCTATGGGACAAGATAAAGAACAGACATAGCACAAAAAACAACAAATACATTACACACAGGACCTACACATCACAATGGGATGTTACTTCATATTTTTAATTGTTTGCAAACAATTAACCCTCATAAATTTTGAGCTCATTACACCACGTGGTTTTATTTGTACACATACTACCTTTCTTATGACCTGTAAACAAAAATGTCAATATTAATGACTTGTTTCTTCAGCCAACCACCTTGTTGCCTAAAACAAAAACATAATGAGTTATCACACAAACAATACTCAAAACAGATATGTAAAACACAAGATCAAAGCATGGAGCCTGTAGAAACAAAACAAAGTGTTAGTTTCTTTGTCCTGGAGTCATGTGACAAAGGAAATCCAGTCTACAAGAGAAAGAAAACATAGTTAGAAACCTTGCAATTCATACCATTAACACAATTCCAAATCTATTCATTCACAATGTATATCGCTATAGCCACACATTAGTAAGCCATGCTGCTGCTGTACTGTGCAGAGTTTATTAGCAGGGGGAGGGCGATCTGTGACCAGCTCCAGAATAGCCAGAATGGCAGCCCTGCCCATGGATTGTACCCTGGGACATTAGCACCCTCCTTGTGCTCCCTGCCATCATGAGGCGGAGGCTGTTCTTTCTTATCCCTGTGTATATTGGGAATCTTATTTGCATGTGATGTGTTCTCCTCACATGTCTCTGTGTGGCTACTTCCAGGAGGTGTCATGGCCTCCTCACATGTCTCTGTATGGCTACTTCCAGGAGGTGTCATGGCCTCCTCACATGTCTCCGTGATCACTGTGCTCTGGTTGGTCTCAGGCTCAATGGCATCAATTTCTGCATGCAATGAATTATAATGTGTCTCATGGTTTGCATTATTTACATTACAGAAACGTTTAATATGTCCTGGCCTCCCACATCCATAGCAATACCTGACATATCTCGTCCTCCTAGCTCTGTACTCTGTAGATAGATTTCCTGATGGTTCATCCCTATTGTTAGACTCCTCACACCAGTCCCTGAGTATATTAATAAAGTTCTCTAGGGATGTGGCATTTCTAAGGGCAACCTTTGTGGTGTAATTCACATTACACTGATTTGCCATTGAAAAGAGGAAATCAGAGTCATCCTGAGACATATCCGGACAGTTGTAAACACTCCTAAATAAGGTCAGATACTTGTTACAGAAGATAAGGGGGTCATCACCTGTCCTGAACCTATATCTTCTCAGGGTATTCTCACCCCTTATGTCTCTCCCTCCCATGATACGCTGCAGTTCCTTCCTTCTTAAGTCCACACCACTATCATCATCTCCCATGTGTGTAGATGACAATTGTGCGGCTAGAGGCCCAGGAAGCCATGCTCGGAGCAGAGACCAGGCATCCTTATTACATAAGTTGTATTGCTTCACCACAGCTTCAAATTTATTGGATACAATTATTGGTGATTCATTTGTATCCCATTCTCCAATGACCTGACACAGATGTAGTCTATCCTGGATGGTGAGTGTTGGAGACTTATCTGCAGGTATTAGATTGTGTTCATCACCCCCGGGTGTGACAATACAGACATCTGCTGCTTTATGGCAGGTCTGGTTTTGCAATTGGAGGGACCCGATCTGCTCTTCTTGTTTACACAGTTGGGCCATTGATTCAGACAACTGACCCTTTAGTGAGGTAATTAACACGTCCCTCTGATGGATCTCCCTCTCTAAGGACTTTATATGCCTTTCAGTAGATACAGAACTCAATCTACACTCATGGAGCTGCTTATCCAACTCATGATTTCTTAAAGACAGCTCATCCACCTTTGCTTGTAGATTATCCATCTCACTAGTTGTTTTTGCTGAAATTTCAATCACAGAGTCACTGATTCTGTCTATACTTTCCTTACATTGGAGCCTTTGTATGTACCAATTTACTTCCTTTACCTCAGCCAATTCTTTCATCTTAATTAACATCATAATTTCATTGCCCAACCTTTCTTTCTTCCCTCTCTTACTGAGCACTTTCCTATCTAACTTCTTATTATGGGCCTTACACTGCATCATCAGCTCCTTATATTGCTCCTCTAGTGAACCATCTGCACATGACTGGTATCTAGCAGAGGCATACTTTTTCACAAACTTTTGAACAAGTTCCATCTCTGTTACCACAATACACTAACAAACACACAAAATGACAAACCGAGCAAATACAGTTTGTGTAATTAACTACTACACTAATGTTCCGAAAGGCTACTTTACACACTGCTTACAGCTTTATACTCATTCAATCTAGGAAAATGTACAGCTATACCCAGGAACAAACTTTTTCCTACAACTTTACCTCTGTACACTAAACACAACCGCTCACACTTAACATTAACCTACAATCTCGACAAGCGACTTCCTATACATTCACATAAAACAACCTGGCTTATCAAAGATAGTAATGTAATATGAAAACTTGTTACTTACCAGGATTTTCTCTGTACCAAAGATCCAAATTCCGTTCATAGATTGAAATAGCGCAGATATTTTGCCGTGGATTCTCTGTAGAATTTAAATTACAGGTCCAGACTGGGGTGCCAAATGTAAAATCTGCTTGGTCTTGGGGTGCCAGTTAATATTAAATTAACAACAATATTCAATGGATCTTTACAGGGGATTTATTAAGGGTACAATACAGGGGAATACACATAGAGGGTAAACTAACTAAGGGACAGAGAGATGGTGGGGAAGGAAGTGCTCTAACTAAAGATCTGTATACCATCTTATATACATACACACGTATCCCACACACACTTGCCCATCATCCCACCTCCACCACTGTCTTGGCCAATCCAAGGATGATGTAGAGTCAATATATTCTTATCACACAAACTTGCAGGACAAGTAACTTGAGTCTTTGTTACCCACAAGATCTGCAAGAATCCCCAGGGGCAATGACAAGCAGCTGTCCTCAGTGTTGTCAGGATAGCCCCAGCCTCCAGGTGTAATAGCACAGTCCATTGTAATCACATGCAGCTGTCTCTGCAATCTTTATTAGGGGCAATGTAGGCATTTATGGCTTATTTCTTCCTCTGTCCACAAAAACCCTTACACTGTCTCAAGCCACATCATGTCATATTTCCAACAGGAGCCATTACTACAGGTAATGAGAGGAGGACAGAGGAGCCATTACTACAGGTGATGAGAGGAGGACAGAGGAGCCATTACTACAGGTAATGAGTGGAGGACAGAGGAGCCATTACTACAGGTAATGAGTGGAGGACAGAGGAGCCATTACTACAGGTAATGAGAGGAGGACAGAGGAGCCATTACTACAGGTAATGAGGGGAGGACAGAGGAGCCATTACTACAGGTAATGAGGGGAGGACACAGGAGCCATTACTACAGGTAATGAGAGGAGGACAGAGGAGCCATTACTACAGGTAATGAGTGGAGGACAGAGGAGCCATTACTACAGGTAATGAGAGGAGGACACAGGAGCCATTACTACAGGTAATGAGAGGAGGACAGAGGAGCCATTACTACAGGTAATGAGAGGAGGACAGAGGAGCCATTACTACAGGCAATGAGAGGAGGACACGGGAGCCTTTACTACAGGTAATGAGAGGAGGACACAGGAGCCATTACTACAGGTAATGAGAGGAGGACAGAGGAGCCATTACTACAGGTAATGAGAGGAGGACAGAGGAGCCATTACTACAGGTGATGAGAGGAGGACAGAGGAGCCATTACTACAGGTAATGAGTGGAGGACAGAGGAGCCATTACTACAGGTAATGAGAGGAGGACACAGGAGCCATTACTACAGGTAATGAGAGGAGGACAGAGGAGCCATTACTACAGGTAATGAGAGGAGGACAGAGGAGCCATTACTACAGGCAATGAGAGGAGGACACGGGAGCCTTTACTACAGGTAATGAGAGGAGGACACAGGAGCCATTACTACAGGTAATGATAGGAGGACAGAGGAGCCATTACTACAGGTAATGAGAGGAGGACAGAGGAGCCATTACTACAGGTAATGAGAGGAAGACAGAGGAGTCAATACTACAGGTAATGAGGGGAGGACAGAGGAGCCATTACTACAGGTAATGGGAGTAGGACAGAGGAGCCATTACTACAGGTAATGAGTGGAGGACAGAGGAGCCATTACTACAGGTAATGAGGGGCGGACAGAGGAGCCATTACTACAGGTAATCAGTGGAGGACAGAGGAGCCATTACTACAGGCAATGAGAGGAGGACAGAGGAGCCATTACTACAGGTAATGAGGGGAGGACAGAGGAGCCATTACTACAGGTAATGAGTGGAGGACAGAGGATCCCTTACTACAGGTAATGAGAGGAGGACAGAGGAGCCATTACTACAGGTAATGAGAGGAGGACACAGGAGCCATTACTACAGGTAATGAGAGGAGGACACAGGAGCCATTACTACAGGTAATGAGAGGAGGACAGAGGAGCCATTACTACAGGTGATGAGAGGAGGACAGAGGAGCCATTACTACAGGTAATGAGTGGAGGACAGAGGAGCCATTACTACAGGTAATGAGAGGAGGACACAGGAGCCATTACTACAGGTGATGAGAGGAGGACAGAGGAGCCATTACTACAGGTAATGAGAGGAGGACAGAGGAGCCGTTACTACAGGTAATGAGTGGAGGACAGAGGAGCCATTACTACAGGTAATGAGAGGAAGACAGAGGAGTCAATACTACAGGTAATGAGGGGAGGACAGAGGAGCCATTACTACAGGTAATGAGTGGAGGACACAGGAGCCATTACTACAGGTAATGAGTGGAGGACAGAGGAGCCATTACTACAGGTAATGAGAGGAGGACACAGGAGCCATTACTACAGGTAATGAGAGGAGGACACAGGAGCCATTACTACAGGTAATGAGAGGAGGACACAGGAGCCATTACTACAGGTAATGAGAGGAGGACAGAGGAGCCATTACTACAGGTAATGAGAGGAGGACACAGGAGCCATTACTACAGGTAATGAGAGGAGGACAGAGGAGCCATTACTACAGGTAATGAGAGGAGGACACAGGAGCCATTACTACAGGTAATGATAGGAGGACAGAGGAGCCATTACTACAGGTAATGAGAGGAGGACACAGGAACCATTACTACAGGTAATGAGAGGAGGACAGAGGAGCCATTACTACAGGTAATGATAGGAGGACACAGGAGCCATTACTACAGGTAATGAATGGAGGACGGAGGAGCCATTACTACATTTAATGAGAGGACGATACAGGAGCCATTAGTACAGGTAATGAGTGGGGGACACTGGAGCCTCTTAAAGAAGTTGCAGATATGTGACAGCCAGGAATCTGGCTTGTTTGTAACTGACTTAATACTTATTTTATACCATAATTTGCAAATAAATTATTTAAAAAATGACTGTGATTTTTTGGATTTGTTTACACATTTTGTCTCTCATGGTTGAGGTCTGTCTATGATGTCAATTAGAGGCTATGATGTCATTTGAAGTAGGAGAACTTGCACTTTTGGTCGCTGACTAAATCCTTTTTTCCCCACTGTATATGCATGTTTGTCTAGGGTTTCATCCTCACCGTGGCCTCACCTCCACCTTCCTTAGTCTGCAAATCACAGAAAGCCATAGCCATGGGAGGTTGTTTCATTATCATAGGTCTCTTCTGATGGTCCAAAGGCCACAGCATTTTACTCCATTAAAAGTTCTTTGTAATCTCTATCTCTGCTACTGTGGCCACCAGCACCACAACCATCTCCCTGTCACTTGATTCATGCTTTCCACATTTTAAAAGGCCTGCAGTACCAAGTAATACAGTGACAACTACTTTACAATCCAGGTATTAGTGCATTAGTACTATTCACTGACTGGAGAACCTTTACAGTCTTGGTATCAGTGCACTCTACTAAATGACAGTAGCACCTTTACAATCTAGGTATTAGTGTGTGGTGTTCACTGGAAGGAGCACCTTTACAACCTAGGTATTAGTGAATGCTATTCAATCATGGGAGCAACTTAATAATCTTGTAATTAGTGCATGCTGACAGCATTCACTGACAGCAACACCGTTACCATCTAGATTTTAGTGAGTGCTATTCACTGATCATCTTTACAGAAGTGCCTTTTTAATCTTGGCATTTGTGCATGCTATCCACTGACAATCCACTTGGGTTTGCAGCCAGATCTTGTGCAGTGAGCTCTGCAGATTTTTGTGGCAGATAACTTTTAAAAAAGCATTAGCAAAGCGAGTGTATGAGCTTGGCGGCGAGTGTGCATTGATCTGAAGTGTGTGCAGTGTCTTAAGTGTGACTTACGTTTAAGGGAAGGAATACTTTTTGGATCCAGCAACAAATAGATAAGTGCATCTACATTTTTTATTTCCTGATATTCATTGTGTGATTTTTATTGCAACCAAGTAGATCTGAAGGTATTTTACTTGCATAATCTGTATATTGTGTGGGGGGTATAGGGAGGCATTCACCTTGCTTATCTAGACAGTATAGTCACAGGTGCTGCCTAATTAATAGTGGGGTGTGGCTATCTAATTAGCAGCCTTTATATACTTCTGTGGTCAGTTTGTTTGGTGGTTTGCAGCCAGATCTTGTGCAGTGAGCTCTGCAGATTTTTGTGGCAGATAACTTTTAAAAAAGCATTAGCAAAGCGAGTGTATGAGCTTGGCGGCGAGTGTGCATTGATCTGAAGTGTGTGCAGTGTCTTAAGTGTGACTTACGTTTAAGGGAAGGAATACTTTTTGGATCCAGCAACAAATAGATAAGTGCATCTACATTTTTTATTTCCTGATATTCATTGTGTGATTTTTATTGCAACCAAGTAGATCTGAAGGTATTTTACTTGCATAATCTGTATATTGTGTGGGGGGTATAGGGAGGCATTCACCTTGCTTATCTAGACAGTATAGTCACAGGTGCTGCCTAATTAATAGTGGGGTGTGGCTATCTAATTAGCAGCCTTTATATACTTCTGTGGTCAGTTTGTTTGGTGGTTTGCAGCCAGATCTTGTGCAGTGAGCTCTGCAGATTTTTGTGGCAGATAACTTTTAAAAAAGCATTAGCAAAGCGAGTGTATGAGCTTGGCAGCGAGTGTGCATTGATCTGAAGTGTGTGCAGTGTCTTAAGTGTGACTTACGTTTAAGGGAAGGAATACTTTTTGGATCCAGCAACAAATAGATAAGTGCATCTACATTTTTTATTTCCTGATATTCATTGTGTGATTTTTATTGCAACCAAGTAGATCTGAAGGTATTTTACTTGCATAATCTGTATATTGTGTGGGGGGTATAGGGAGGCATTCACCTTGCTTATCTAGACAGTATAGTCACAGGTGCTGCCTAATTAATAGTGGGGTGTGGCTATCTAATTAGCAGCCTTTATATACTTCTGTGGTCAGTTTGTTTGGTGGTTTGCAGCCAGATCTTGTGCAGTGAGCTCTGCAGATTTTTGTGGCAGATAACTTTTAAAAAAGCATTAGCAAAGCGAGTGTATGAGCTTGGCGGCGAGTGTGCATTGATCTGAAGTGTGTGCAGTGTCTTAAGTGTGACTTACGTTTAAGGGAAGGAATACTTTTTGGATCCAGCAACAAATAGATAAGTGCATCTACATTTTTTATTTC
The DNA here is from genome assembly GCF_040894005.1 of Engystomops pustulosus. Lineage (NCBI taxonomy): Eukaryota > Metazoa > Chordata > Amphibia > Anura > Leptodactylidae > Engystomops > Engystomops pustulosus. Next base: position 150,774,319 of record NC_092416.1, on the reverse strand, counting down.
CTGATATTCATTGTGTGATTTTTATTGCAACCAAGTAGATCTGAAGGTATTTTACTTGCATAATCTGTATATTGTGTGGGGGGTATAGGGAGGCATTCACCTTGCTTATCTAGACAGTATAGTCACAGGTGCTGCCTAATTAATAGTGGGGTGTGGCTATCTAATTAGCAGCCTTTATATACTTCTGTGGTCAGTTTGTTTGGTGGTTTGCAGCCAGATCTTGTGCAGTGAGCTCTGCAGATTTTTGTGGCAGATAACTTTTAAAAAAGCATTAGCAAAGCGAGTGTATGAGCTTGGCGGCGAGTGTGCATTGATCTGAAGTGTGTGCAGTGTCTTAAGTGTGACTTACGTTTAAGGGAAGGAATACTTTTTGGATCCAGCAACAAATAGATAAGTGCATCTACATTTTTTATTTCCTGATATTCATTGTGTGATTTTTATTGCAACCAAGTAGATCTGAAGGTATTTTACTTGCATAATCTGTATATTGTGTGGGGGGTATAGGGAGGCAGTCACCTTGCTTATCTAGACAGTATAGTCACAGGTGCTGCCTAATTAATAGTGGGGTGTGGCTATCTAATTAGCAGCCTTTATATACTTCTGTGGTCAGTTTGTTTGGTGGTTTGCAGCCAGATCTTGTGCAGTGAGCTCTGCAGATTTTTGTGGCAGATAACTTTTAAAAAAGCATTAGCAAAGCGAGTGTATGAGCTTGGCGGCGAGTGTGCATTGATCTGAAGTGTGTGCAGTGTCTTAAGTGTGACTTACGTTTAAGGGACTTAAGTTTGAGGGGCTTCAGCAGGTAACTTCTGTGTTACTTTGACTGTAAATTCTTCTTTCTGTGCATAATTCTATTGTAATCCCCATTAGAACAATGGACTCCATAAGTGGCATTGCTACACGGTGTACATCCTGTGCCATGTATGCTTTCCTTGAACAGCCGTTCGAGGGGGAATACTGCTGTGTGGGGTGTGTGAAAATTGCTCACCTGGAAGCCCAGATTCTGGATCTAAATGAGCAAGTTTCAAGGCTGCGGGCAATTGATAATATGGAACGAAGTTTGCTGCTCCTGGAGCACAAACTCTCTGGGGAAGATGGTTGTGGGGAGGGAAGTATGGAGGTGCAGAGTGAAGGGGCAGCTAGTTGGGTAACATGTAGAAGGCGGGGTAGAGGGAAGAGTTGTAGAGAGTCTAGTCCTGATCTGGTGCACCCCAATAAGTTTGCCAGGCTGGCGGATGAGGGGGATATCAGCTCTGGGGTAGCAATGCTGCAGAAAGATGTGGCCGCTAGCAACCAGGGGAATGTGTGCTCCAGTAAGAAGGGTAATGGGAGCAGAGGCAAGGTCAGACAGGTGCTGGTAGTGGGAGATTCGATTATTAGGGGAACACACAGGGCAATCTGTCACAAAGACCGTGCATACCGAACAGTGTGTTGTTTGCCGGGTGCTCGGGTTCGGCATGTTGCGGATCGGGTTGATGGATTACTGGGAGGGGCTGGTGAGGAACCAGCGGTCATGGTCCACATTGGCACTAATGACAAAGTAACAGGTAGGTGGAAGGTCCTTAAAAATGATTTCAGAGATTTAGGCCATAAGCTCAGGGCAAGGACCTCAAAGGTAATTTTCTCCGAGATACTGCCTGTACCATGTGCCACACCAGAAAGGCAGCGGGAGATCAAGGAGGTAAATAAGTGGCTCAAAAGTTGGTGTAGGAAGGAGGGGTTTGGGTTCATGGAGAACTGGGCTGACTTTTCTGTGGGCTACAGGCTCTACAGTAGGGATGGGCTGCACCTCAATGGGGAGGGGGCTGCTGTTTTAGGGGAAAAAATGGCTAGAAGGTTGGAGGAGTGTTTAAACTAGAGACCTGGGGGGAGGGCAACTACACTTGTGCAGGGCAAATAGACGGTGTACATAGAGAGCTGGGAAGAGCCATAGTCCATGGGGGAGGAAGGGGGGCTGGAATGAGATTGGAGAATAAGGACAAAAGGAATACGGACAGGGAAAACCATATAAAGTGTATGTACGCAAATGCCAGAAGCCTCACAAACAAAATGGAGGAACTGGAACTCTTGATGTTGGAACGGAAATATGATATAGTGGGTATCAGCGAGACATGGCTGGACAGTAGCTATGACTGGGCTGTTACTATAGATGGTTATAGTCTTTTTAGAAAGGATCGTATAAATAAAAAAGGGGGAGGGGTTTGTTTATATGTGAATTCTTGCCTCAAGCCCGTCCTGCGAGATGACATCAGTAACACAAATGTGGAGTCCCTATGGGTGGAGATAAGAGGAGGGAAAAAGAATAATAAAATATTACTAGGGGTTTGTTATAAGGCTCCAAATATAATGGAGGCAGCAGAGGAAATGCTGATAAGTGAAATGGATGCGGCTTCAAAGCATGGTGAAGTACTTATCATGGGGGACTTCAATTACCCAGATATTGACTGGGGGGCAGAAACCTGCAGGTCCTTCAAAGGTAGCAGGTTCTTGTCAACAACAAAAGACAATTACCTGTCGCAACTAGTCCTGGAGCCAACAAGAGGGGGGGCGCTGCTGGACCTTATCCTTACCAACAGACCTGATAGGGTATCAAAACTACAGGTTGGGGGGAACCTGGGGAATAGTGATCATAATATCATTGATTTTGTATTACGCTTTACTAAGCACGTTAGTGAAGGGGCAACCAACACTCTAAACTTCAGGAGGGCAAATTTTCATCAACTAAGGGAAGACCTTAAAGGCATAGACTGGGATAATGCTCTCAAAGACAAAAGCCCCCCCCAAAAATGGGACTTTTTCTCATATATTCTGAAAAAGTCCTGTGAGAAACACATACCTTATGGGAAAAAGCATAAAAGGAACAAGAAAAAGCCTATGTGGCTAACTAGTCTTGTAAGGAAAGCAATAAGCGAGAAAGATAAAGCGTTTAAGGTGCTAAAACGTGAAGGTAGCGATGAGGCATTACAGGATTATAGAGAGAAAAATAAATCCTGTAAAAAGCAGATAAAGGCCGCAAAAATAGAGACTGAGAGAAATATTGCCAGGGAGAGCAAAAATAATCCCAAATTATTTTTCAAGTATATAAATGATAAGAAACTAAAAACAGAGAGTGTGGGTCCCCTTAGAAATAACATGGGGGTCATGGTGGAAGGAGATGAGGAAAGGGCCAATCTACTGAATGTCGCCTTCTCAACTGTTTTTACCCAGGAAAATCCCCTGGTGGAAGACACAATGAGGAATAATGTAAATTCTTTTTATAATGTCAACAGTTTAACCCAGGAAGAGGTACGGCGCCGCCTCGCATCCACTAAGATAGATAAATCACCTGGGCCAGATGGCATACACCCCCGGGTTCTGCATGAATTATGTACGGTGATAGACAGACCGTTATTTTTAATATTTGAAGATTCACTGAGGACTGGTTATGTTCCACAGGAATGGCGCATAGCAAATGTGGTACCAATATACAAAAAAGGATCAAATAGCGATCCTGGAAACTACAGACCCGTAAGTCTAACTGCTGTGGTGGGGAAAATATTTGAGGGGTTTATTAGAGATGCTATCCTGGAGTATCTCACTGTGCACAACCTTATAACCCAGCGTCAGCATGGGTTTATGAGAGATCGCTCCTGTCAGACTAATCTGATTGGTTTCTACGAGGAGGTAAGTTCAAGACTGGATCTGGGGGACGCTGTGGATGTTGTATATCTGGACTTTTCAAAGGCATTTGACACCGTGCCACATAAAAGGTTGGTATATAAAATGAGACTGCTGGGAGTAGGAGAAAATCTGTGTATCTGGGTAAGTAATTGGCTTAGTGATAGAAAACAGAGGGTGGTCATTAATGGCACATTCTCAGATTGGGTTGATGTTACCAGTGGAGTGCCACAGGGGTCAGTATTGGGGCCACTTCTTTTTAATATTTTTATTAATGACCTTGTAGTGGGTTTACACAGTCAAGTTTCAATATTTGCAGATGATACTAAGCTGTGTAAAGTAATAAATACTGAGGTCGATAGTTTAGCATTACAGAGGGATTTGTGGAAGCTTGAGGGATGGGCAGAGAAATGGTTGATGAGGTTTAATGTAGATAAATGTAAAGTTATGCACTTGGGCCATGGAAACAAAAAGTATAATTATGTTCTAAACGGTCAATTACTTAGTAAAACTGAAGCTGAAAAGGACTTGGGCGTATTGGTGGATGGTAAACTTAATTTTAGTGACCAGAGCCAGGCGGCTGCTGCTAAAGCAAATAAAATAATGGGATGTATCAAGAGAGGAATAGATTCTCATGATAAAGACATAGTTCTGCCCTTATACAAATCCCTGGTCAGACCACACATGGAATATTGTGTACAGTTTTGGGCACCAGTGTATAAAAAGGATATAGTAGAGCTGGAACGGGTGCAGAGGAGAGCAACCAGGATTATTAGGGGAATGGGAGGACTAGAATACAATGACAGATTACAAAATTTGGGCTTATTCAGTTTAGAAAAAAGACGACTGAGGGGAGACCTCATTACAATGTACAAATACCTGAACGGACAGTACAAGGATCTCTCCAAAGATCTTTTTATACCTAGGCCTGTGACCAGAACAAGGGGGCATCCTCTACGCCTAGAGGAGAGGCGATTCTACCATCACCATAGACAAAGGTTCTTTACTGTAAGAGCAGTGAGACTATGGAACTCTCTGCCGCAGGAGGTTGTTATGGCGGACTCTATGTACATGTTCAAGAGAGGCCTGGATGACTTTCTGGAGAGAAAAAATATCACAGGTTATGTGGATAAAACATTTATTTAATTCTTGAAGGTTGGACTTGATGGACTTGCGTCTCCTTCCAGCCTTATATACTATGATACTATGATACTATGAATCTAGGTATTGGTGCACAGTATTCACTGACAGCAGCACCTTTATGATTTTTAAGGAGCTGAAAACATCCTTGCTGGATGATGCAGTAAACGCTAATATTCCTTTCTGGTTTTTCCAGGTATTGCTGTATAATCTATTAGCAGTAAGAATATCCTCGCCCTTAGGACGCATATTAATTGCCTAATGCAGTTTCTCAGAGTGCCCTTAAAAGGGCAATTATTCTAGAATTACAACTGTCCCTAATAACAGCAGCCTTCTGTCACTACCAAAGTGCTCTCAAAAGGGCAATCATTGGTATTTCAGATGTCACTGACTGATGCTATGAACAGCAGAATCTCTCCCTAGCTCTGTCTCCTGTGTGGAATAACATCTGTACATGTGACCCTGCTCTTATACAGCAGAGTTACTATCCAACCCGGCCAATCTCAGGCATGCCTGCACGTCTAAAAGTTTTAAAAGGAAGGTGGCCATGGATAACAGATATCAGAAGTTTACAGTTCCTGGATCTATGAGTATGTGCCCCTGGTTTTGATGGGCCAATGACAACATGATAGCATGAAAACCCTGGGAACGCCTCGATGATGGTGATACGCTTTTAAAGTAGATACACAGACAATATGAAGGGCTTCATTATACACATTTATTTAATGGCTATTGAGGTCCCTGGACCTTATATATTGTATTGCATTTAGTTAAATATTATTGCATGTTGCATAGATGAATGTACTGAAGTATCCACCAGAGGGCAGCAAGTTCCTTTTTTTTATACATTAACTTTGGGAATGCTCTAATTCTATGACCACATATAGAGTGCACAAGTTTTGAAAGTTGGGGTATCACCAACCAAAAGTGTTGTATAAAATTAAAAATGTAAAACTGGCACTGCAATAGATGCATATATCACATATGTTTATTATTAGTATCTAAAACGGTGCACAGATGTATGTAGGGTAGGGTATGTGGAAACTAACCTGTATGTTGGTGGGATCCCATGGGCTGTACACAGGACAGGGAGTCCCTGCAATATACATAAATTTAATTCAAGGACATTGAGGAATGTCAACTAACTCGACATTCATCAGGTTGAAATAAAACTTAGTGGATTTGCTTTTTGCAGCTATAACTGTGCAACAAAAAAAGAGTCAGGAAGTAGAAGTGCAGGGATTGCAGAGATGCGCCCAAATTGTGCCCCCCCCCCCCCCAAAAAAAAAAAAAAAAAAGTTAAATCGGAATTCACTACAGGTCGCAGGTTGCACCTACACTACGGGTTCATCGACAGGTTCCGTTTTTCAGATGCAGTTTTTGAAGCCAAAAGATGATGTGCATAATAACGGGTGAGGACTTATCATTAAGAAGTGCTCCTTCTCCTATATTTCACTCCACTCCTGGTTTGGGCATCGAAAACTGCATCTGAAAACCTTAACGTGTGGACGCACCCTAACAGAACCAAAATGAAGGGACCTCAGCAATAGCAAATATACTGTGGTAAAAACCCCATTCACACAAAAGTAACTGATCCAGATTTTCCTTCAGTATTTACAAACCAAAACCAACAATGGAACCCAGAGAAAAACTTTATTGGAAAGATTTGCATACTGATCAGAATACTGTCATGTGAATGGGGGTTAATTTGATGTTTCCTTGCACAATGATACTGCAGGCCATCTACTAGTTATAGTCATGGAGGTAAGGTCCAGCTGTGACCATGTCTCCGTTCAGTGTCGGACTGGCCCACCAGAATAACAGAGGATCCTCCAGTGGGAAGCACCATGCGAAAGGAATTTTTTTTTTACTAATCTCAAGTTTTTTCCTTTCTCCTTTGATAAAATCATTTCCTGTTTTTAGTTAAAAAAATACAAATCAATAAATTATATATATATATATATATATATATATATATATATATATATATATATATATACTCGAGTATAAGCCTAGTTTTTCAGCACAAAAAAATGTGCTGAAAACCCAAACTCAGCTTATACTCGAGTAAAAAATATATAGGTTTTACCAGGTTTTTGTGGTAAAATTAGCGGCCTCGGCTTATACTTGGGTCGGCTTATACTCGAGTATATACGGTAATTATAGTTTTGGTTACACACGTTACTTTTTTTTTTAAAAAAATCCACCGGGGGGCAGCACATTAACATTGATGTGGACTCTTCGTACCTTTAGCTCCTATAGAAGATGCTGACAGATTCCACAAGAGGAGATCTTCACATGTAGAAATGTAGATCTTATTACACCTTTCCCTGCATAGGGGATCATCACTGTTCTATACCACAGATAAAAATAATGTAGGTCAGCGCTTGGTTGATTGTTCAGTGCATGCGCAGCATGGGAATATACAATATAAAATGCTATATTGGTTACATGCAACAGTGCGGCATGTGTGATAGCACCCACTGAGAAACCAAATGCACACACAGCAGCCCCAGGATAGTGATCTCACCTACCGCTAGCATTGTGTTCCCAAACAATGCAAGACACCGAAAACGCATGCTTAACCCCTTAAGGACGGAGGTTTTTTTTGCTAATTTCTCACTCTCCACCTTCAAAAAGCCATAACTTTTTCATTTTTCCGTGTACAGAGCTGTGTGAGGGCTTTCCGTGATGTTATTTATTATAACATGCCGTGCATGGCGGCGGCAAAGAAGAGGTTAACACCCGCGATCGGTGCAAGCACTGACTGCGGGCAGGGCAGCCATCAGGAAATTCGGGGCCCCATACAGCAAAAGTGTCTGGGCCCCAACACACCCCAAAACCGAACAAGCCTCCTGCCCCCCGCAGTGACCTTTCACAAACAGGGTTTGAGGCCTGTTGCTACGACAAGGCACACTCTTCTGGTAGATTGCCAATAGGAGTCATACTATTGAACGTCACGTGCAATTTTTCACATTTTCATAAAAAAAGCTAAATCCTGCTATTGAGGGACCTGCTCAGGTTTCAAGTCACTTTGAGAGGCCTAAATAAAGTAAAACCCCATAAATTACTCCATTATAGAAACTACACCCCTCAACGTACGTAAAACAACTTTTATGAAGTTTGTTAACCCTTTAATTGGTTTACAGGGGTTAAAACAAAATCGGATGCAATTTCGAAATTACATTTTATTTGGCTAAATTAATGTGTTTTTCATAAAATGTACAAATTCTCAGTGGATAAAATTCCAAAACGCTCCTCAAAATTTGATCCCCCATCTCTCCCGCGTATAACAATACCCCATATGTGGTGGTCACCTGCTGTATGGGCACACGCCAGGGCATTGAGGGGGAGCTGCGCCATTCAGAGCAGATTATGCATTGTCACTTTTTATTGGCTATACAATCTTTATTTTTTTGGCAATTTGGACATTTAAGGGCTTATTTTTTGCGACATGAGATGCACTTTACAAATACTTCATTTAAGTGGGTCTATAGCTTTTCGATGAGATTTTATTAACTCTTTAATGTATGGAGGAAAAAGAAAATTGTCAATTTGGGGTTTCTTTTTTTTGTATATTTTGGGGGTCGTACACCATACACTAAAAATACTATAATATTTTCATTCTATAGATCACTACGATTACGGTGATACCTCATTTATATAGTTTTTCATTTATTTTTACAATTTTACTGGAGAAAAACTAATACAGAGGAAATCTTATTTGTTTCTGCATCGCCATCTTTTCGGGAACTTAACCTTAATATTTTTTGGTTGACAGAGCTAGTTTAGGGCTTATTTTTTACGTGTTGAGTTGTTCTTTCAATTGGTACCATTTTGGGGCACATAACTTTTTTTGATCACTTTTTAGAACATTTTTGTAAAGGGATTTTATGAAAATTTATATTTTTGGCGAGTTTTTCGGGTTTTGTTTTTACGGCGTTCACCGTACGGGTCCAATAATGTTTCTGACTTATTGTACAGATTGTTACGGACGCGGTGATACCAAATATGTGGGGGGTTTTGGTGATTTTCAGGTATTTTTACTTTATTAGATGTGTATAGGGAATGTTTGTGTTTAGGGGACTTTAACTCTATTTAATTAATTATTTTTATTAAAAATTGTGTTTATTCAGTGTTTTTAACTTTTTTTTCTTTACTTTTACAGGTTAGCTTGAACAAGTGATCCACTGATCACTTGTTCAAGCTATTCTTCACCTAATACAGTGTAATACAGATGTATTACACTGTATTATGTGAAACACTGAGCATGCTGCGCATGCTCAGTGTGTCACAGCCGGTTCCTGCCAGGAGGCACGGACCCGGCACCCGGAAGAAGATCGCGCAGCCCCGGGCACCGGCAGTCCCGGGGCTGCGATCAGAGCAGCGGGACCCCCCCGGTAAGCGCCGCGGGGGGGTCCGAATCCTGTTAAATGCCCCTAGCACGCCGCGGTCAGCGCGACCGCGGCGTGTTAGGGGTTAACACCCGCGATCGGAGAAATCTCCGATCGCGGGTGTTAGAGGAGGGTGTCGGCTATAATATATAGCCGACACCCGCAGCTTCTGGCCCCGGCTCCATTCAGGAGCCGGGGCCAGAAGTTTGACGTACTATTACCGCATATTACCCCACCGGCCGGGCCCCCCCCCTAGTGTCTTAGAGTCCGGGCCCCATAGGGCAGTACCAGTTGTACTGCCCTATCGGCGGCCCTGACTGCGGGTGATAGCGATGGGTCTTTGCTGCAATATGGAGAGATAACATGACATTTACATTGTGTTTTGTAAATGCACAATAACAGTAATGTAATTAGGCAAATCACCTCTCCTCACTATTATAGACTAGCAGTTATACAATGCAAGACACTGGATGCTGGTTACAGATCCCATGCGTTTTCATACTATGTGAGTGCAAAGTGTGACTGCACCCACAGGGGGCTCCACACGTTCTGATTTTCAAATGCAGTGTTTGGATCCAAAAGAAGGTGTGGATGATAATGGGTTGAGACAAATAATTGAAAGGTTCTGCTCCTCCTCCTACTTTTACTCCATTCCTGGTTTGGGCATCAAAAACTGAACTTGTGGAAGCAGCCTGAGGGGGCGTTCACACAATGCGCTTTGGTTGCGTTTTCATTGCGTTTGAAACGCATTACAACAGCTGAGAAGTGGTGATTTGCCTAATTACATTACTATTTATGGTGCGGTCACACGTCGCGTCTAGTGCATGCGTTTAAAAATGCATTGCTGCAGCTGCAGAGAGATTTGCCTAATTAAACAGCTGTTAACACTTGTGTTTACAAAACGCATGTGTTAACACATCATTAACACGTGTGTTAACATTGTGTCAACGCATGCGCTTGTCAACACATTGTTAATGCATGCATTCACATTAACATAAGTGTTAACATTTGCGCTTTGTAAATGCAAGTGTTAACAGCTGTTTAATTAGGCAAATCTCTCTTCAGCTGTATCAATCATGCGTTAAACACGACATGGGACCGCATCCTTACATTTGTTAACACATTGTTTACGCATGCGTCAACATTGTGTTTTTAACGGACTGCTTAAAAACGGGCCAAAAATGGGTTCAAAACGCCACATGTGCCGCCGGCCTTATATGGCAAGGTTACATTCACACATTCCGGTTGGATTGTGGAATTCAATTCAAGTGGAATGGGGTTTGACTTGGTCTGATGGCATATGTGTTTGAATGTGTGAATGCAGCCATACGATGGTGGCACACGTGGCGTTTTTAAGCAGTCCATTTAAACTCAATTAAGATAATTGGAAAAACTGTCAAAAACAGATGCATTTTTAAAAAACGCATGCGTTTTTTAATGGACTGCTTAAAAACAGTCTAAAAATGGGTTCAAAACACCATGGGGGACATTTACTTACAGTCTCGGTGTCTGCATTGGCTTTGTTACCGACCTGCTCTCGGTAAGAAGACACACATTTAATATTGTAGAGCTGTGCAGAGACATTTCTGGCGCCGAGACTATTTTCTGTCCCTGGGACCAAAATCTGTCCCGAGCACCAGAAATGTGTCCAACAGCCCCTGCTAGACCAGTTTTCCTTTGGTCTACTTTCCGTCAGTTTACAGCGCCCAAAAAGGGCTGCGACACATATTAATTGTGTCTGAGTTTCCACTCCGCCAAAGCCACGCCCCTTTTCGGAGAAGAGTCGGAGCAGACGGAAAAAGGCATTTTTTCTGGCGCCGCCAGATAATAAATAGGTCTGAGAGCAGAAGATGTGGTGAGAGCGCCACAAAACTGGCGGAAACGCCATAGTAAATGTCCCCCCATGTGTGCCACCACCCTATGGCCGGTTTCCCTCGTGCCGTTTTCATTGCGTTTTTAAACTCATCAAAAGCGCAAGTGGGAGGGGGTTTGGCCAAAACGCATATGTGTTTTGGCCAAACCCCCTCCCACTTGCGCTTTTGATGCCTTTAAAAATGCGACGAGAACGGCACATGGGAAACCAGCCTGAGGATGCGGTCACAAGTTGAATTTTGGTTGTATTTTCATTGTGTTTTGAAACGCATTAGAACAGCTGAGGAGAGATTATCTGCCCTATTTCATTACTGTTAACATTTGTGTTTACAAAATGCAATGTAAACATGATGTTAATGCATCTGTTAACATTGTATTAACATTTTTAGCAATATGCACATGTTAACACACTGTTAATGCATGCGTTAACAAAACAAATGAGATAACATGGTATTAATGTGTGCCTTAACATCACGTTAGCGATGCATGTAAACACAAATGTTAACAGTAATGTAATTAGGCAGATCACCTCTCCTCAGCTGTAGCAATGTGTTTCAAAACACAATAAAAACTCAACATGTAACCGCGCCCACAGGGTGCTGTCACGCCATAGCGTTTTGAAACTGAATCATAAAGCACTGGAGCGGGCCACGGTCGATCGCTTATCCGTTTGTATGCGAATACCCTGTTCCATGCATTTAGACAACACCCAATGCTATTTGCTGATCGCATGCATTTGCATACAAACACATGTGTGATCGGTCGTGGCATGATGTATTGCATTTTGTTTCCGTTTCGTATTGTCTCAGTCTCAGCATTGCCATCTCCTGGGGGTGAAATGAGATCACTGGAACCAGAGTCTTTTTAATAAGGGTGATGGCACAAGTGGCATTTTGAACACGTTTTTGGCCCGTTTTTATGCAGTCCATTTAAAAACTCATGCATTTTTTGAAAACGTATCCGTTTTCGACAAGTTTGACCAATTATCTTGATTCAAACTGGTCAAAAACGCATGCGTTTTTGACGGACTGCTTAAAAACGTGCCAAAAACGCGGTCAAAACGCCACGTGTGGCATCACACTAAAGGTGACTGATAGGTGCTGATAATACAAAATAGGGAACTGGATCATGACATCGACCATGTGATGCAGAAATGTTGCAGTAACCCCAAATCTTTTTTTTTTCAGTGTATACTAACCAATGCAACTAAAAGATACAACTCAACATTGTTTGCTCCTAGAGAAATCGTAGAGAAACCTCACCTACATCTCATGCTGCTCTTTATATGCTACATGGGAGTCATTGTTTGTGTAAAATCTGGGCTGGATACTTAGAGGCTATTAGAGGGCTTCAGGGTTGACAAAATTCCAAAATAAATCACTATCTTCTTCAGCATCCAGTTCCTTGCCTCCTCCCCCGTTCCCAGTTTCCTTTAGGATGCAGCAAGTTAAATAGGCAGTAATGAGGGAAAGTCATTGCTTCTGAGCCAAGGCACGGAGTTCATACCTTCACACTGGAGGAACTGATGGTTTAAGGCAAAGCCAGGAAGAATGAATGCTAAGATAGTCACCCTGCTTATGGTCCTGGCACTTGCCACCATTGCAGCTTTGCTTTGTGTTCTTTTTCTTGGACCTAAAATAAAATCCTGCAGTTCTGGAAATCAGAAAACATCAGTTTTGAAACACGATGACCAGAGCTTGGTGTTTGCAGACCTAACACCTGAAGAAATTGCCCATGTTGTTGAGTACCTCAAGAAGACTATCAATGAGAATCTGGTGGACATCTCCAATGCTAAACCTTCCTCCAACTGTATATATTCTGTGGAACTACTGCCTCCCCGGAAGCAGGATGCCTTGTTGTACCTGGATAAAGGAGGACCTAAGCCCAGGAGAGAAGCAATGGCTGTGGTATATTTTGGAAGTCATTCTGAACCTGAAATTAAGGAGTATGTTGTGGGACCACTTCCAAATCCTACTTATAAGAATGATGTTACCCTTCAGAGGTATAAAAGCAAACTCCCTTATCACCGTAGACCCGTCATTGGCAGTGAATACAGTCAGATTCGACAATACTTTATGCTTAAAGAGTTCCCCAAGGCAAAAAGTTTTCTTAAGGAAGTTTTGGACTATAATGAGTCAGACAATGAATTCTTCGCTGCTTTGACCAGTGCTCCAAGAGGCTTCGCATCTGGAGAAAGGAAAACCTGGTTTGGTATCTTTTATAACACTAAGGGCAGTGGATATTTCCTTCATCCAACTGGGTTAGAATTTCTGCTGAACCATAAAAGCCTTGACTGGGATAAGTGGAATGTTCACAAGGTGTTTTATAACGGTGAGTACTTTGAGAACTTGTCTGACTTGGAAGAAAAGTATAAGAAGGGACAATTGAAGGTGGTGAAGATGAAAAAGCCACAAAAAAAGGATGACATCGCTTCTCTGGATCCCCCAAAAAGTTCAGTCTCTGATATCCCTCTGCAATATGAACCACAAGGTGTCCGATACAGCGTCAAGAATAACCAAGTCTTATTCCAACACTGGAGGTTTGCGTTTGGAGTCAATGTGAACAGAGGACTCAGGTTATATGATATCAAGTTCAAAGGGGAAAGAATATTGTATGAGCTTAGCATCCAAGAAGCGATATCTGTGTATGGGTCCAGCGCTCCCACTGGAATGTCAACCAGGTACATGGATGGGCACTTTGGCATTGGTCGTTCTGTCTTCCAGTTGGTCCGTGGCATTGACTGTCCTTATTTTGCTACATTCGTGGACACCCATTACTTGCTTGACTCAGACAGTTCAGTTCTTAACAAGGGATCCATTTGCATATTTGAACTCAACACCGGCATTCCTTTAAGACGACACTTCTCAAGTCTTGGTTCTTCCTACTATGGTGGTTTGGCCAACACAGTTTTGGTTATAAGAACCATTGCCACCCTTGGAAATTATGATTATGTGTTTGACTTCATGTTCTACCAGAATGGGGCAATTGAGTCAAAAGTTCATGCAACGGGATATATAAGTACATCTTTCTTTACGGATGAAGGACTTCAATATGGACATAGAGTGGGGCCTCATACTCTGGGGACCATTCATACACATTTTATAAACTATAAGGTGGACATGGATGTTGGAGGTAAGTACTTATCTATATCTAGAATATAACAATGATATAATCCATAGTGTATAATTTTTTACTAAAGTGGTGTGTTCATTATTAATATAGAAAGTAACAATACTTGATATTAGTCTACTGCACAATATGTAGATTCAAGAGGTTATTGCAAAATCAGCATATCAGAATTTAGGCAATAGAGCGGGGCATTCATATGTTGCATTCTACATAAGAGGTACAGAGACGCACTCCATTATAATGAATGCTGAGCCTGCATTACAGGGATGTTCATCATTACTCTAATGTAATTGCACAGTAATCCAGAGAGTACATAGACACTTGTAATAAAATAGTTAATATTTACTTGACACAAGCATGTACTGAAGCTCTTTATGATCAGAAAAAGCAAAAAACAAGCAAAAAAAAAAAGAAAAAGCTCCATTAGGGCTGACACTTAAGGAATAAGTGTAAGAATGCAATAGGTGTAAGGAGCTGAGTTTGTCTTCTGGACCAAAAACTTAAAGGGGTTTTCCCAAGTCAACAGGAAATGTCATTATTACATGATAGGTGCAGATCCCCCCTCTGGGACCCACAGCTATCACAAATTTATGCACACATAGCGGCGTTCTGGTGCAGAGTCAGACCGTGCACCACATTTTTTACTGTGACTCAACGTAATTGTGTTGCACACTATGGGGCACATGTATTATCGCATCTGCGCCACAAAAATGCTGTTAATGTTTTTTTGGCGCAGAACTGTTGCGGATCATTTATAATGAGTTTGCTCCAGAAAGAACCAATGTTTCCGACTATCCCGACACCTCAGTCTTTTTTTTGGCGCAAGTGAGCGCGGCCTAACATTTCCACATTATCCTCCACATTTATGTGTATTTTGTCGTAATTTTTTTGCACAATTTTTGGCGCACGATAGGCTAGGAAAAAATTGGTCTCAGAGCAAAATTAAGACGCAGTCCCTGAAAGATTTTGGCGCACACTCATTACTGTCGGCATTTCTTTGGCGCACGACTGATTCATTCCGTCTAACCCTACTAGGAAATTCTGAATGGGAACCTAATTTTTTGGCCAAGTACTGGGTGGAATATATTGCGGGGCAGAAAGTTTCTTAAAGTAAAAGCGTAGCCTAGACTAGAACAGACAGTCTTATTCTGTACCACATTTACCAACGTAAATTCTAATCCTGGATGATAAATCTGGCGCAGTGTAAGAATGTCTACTCCAACTCTATAATATACAAATATATTTACCGTATAAAAATACGGTAAAATTCTGCCATATCGTTGTAATTTTTGGAGCGACACCCCTTTGTCAGAACTGTCTAAACCTCTGATAAATGTGGTGCAAAGCTTTAAAGATTACAACACAATTCTTATAAATCCTCCTCAGTGTGTGGGTGGTTTCACATTTGGCATTTTTTTCACAATTTTTTTTCACAATTTTTACTTTCCAAGGATTGGCCACTTTACTTCATGCTTTTTGTACTGTGTGGGTGTAATGTATCAGGTAATTTACCAATATACATCTATTAAAAAGTTCTGCACAGTTTTCTTGAAATGTAAAGTAAAGCCTCTGGATTAATAAATTTCTTTACCTTATCAGCTGCCTTTCCTGTCCATAAAAATGGCTAAAGGTAAAGGATCAAATGTTCTGTAATTGTACATGAGCAATCTACCTTACAGGACCTTGTGATAGTATTTGTGAATACAAGCAGGCCCGGCGCCAGTGCCAGGGCCCCGGTGAGCTGGAGGGGTCCACTCGGGCCCCCGGATCAATTGTACCAGTGTCGCTATAAGACACTGGAACAAATGATCACCATCCGGATCAATTACTTTTCTTACTTTTTTGCAGAATCTAAAACTCACCTGTCCTGGTTCCCACGAAGCTGCGCTCCGCATGGTATGTGACGGCTCTGAAGCCGGCGCACATGATGATGTCATCAGATCACATGTGCTGGCTTCAGGGCCGGCACGTACGGGAGGACCAGGCCGAAGACAGAAGGCAGCTGCAGGCGCTGCTCTGGGGGAACCAGGAAAGGTGAGTTCTTTTTTCTTTCCTGAAGGGGGGGGGGGTCAGTTTGTCCGCAGGGTGAGGGGGGAGTGAGGGGGCCAGTGTGTCCGCAGAGGGAGGGGGGGCCAGTGTGTCCGCAGGGGGAGGGGGGACAGTGTGGCCCCAGGGGCCCACTAAAGCCTGGAGCCGGCCCTAAATACAAGATTAAGGTCCTGGAGGGTAGTTTGGTCACGGACAGTTGGTCACATGACCATCCTCTGTAATTATGACCTAGAGATCACAAATACTTGTTATTAGTGTGAATTTGTAAAATTGTGGGACCTGACCACTGAAAGTCCCATTCATTATGAGAAGGGGGTTCCTTCCAACTACAGATATTTGATGGAGCAATCTTGTAGGAATATTGCAACTCCCTTCAAGTCTATAGGACTTCTACATATAGCCAAACCTTGTGGTAAGATGTCTCTAGAGCCAAGATGAATGGAGAAGTATTGGCACGGGGTACAATGACCTCTATTCTCATGAGTAAATTTCTATTTGCCATTTCTCTTATTTATGATAATGCTCAATATTTTATTAACTGTATGCAAATCTTTGATTCTAGGAATAAATAATTCTCTGGTTGCCCATGACATGGAGTTTGAAGAGCAGACTGTTCCCTGGAGTACAGAATATCACTTGCAGCAAACTAAACTCACCAAGAAGGTTCTGGTGTCTGAGAACCAGGCAGCGTTTCTGCAGCATGGCCCGATGCCCCGCTACATGCAGTTTGCCAGCAGGCAGAAGAATAAGTGGAATCATGAACGTGCCTATAGGATCCAGATGGTCAGCTTTGCAGGAGACTATCTTCCAGAGAGGAGCGCTGTCCACAACTCCATGAGCTGGGCTAAGTAAGTGTGATGTCCTACATTGCTGTATCTATTGCCAGGAATAGTTTCATGGATCGCATCTCGAGTTATTGTTTTTCTTAAATATGTTTGCAGAAGGATACATATCTTGGGGGAGATTTATCATACAATTTATAATAAGCCCGAGCCACCACCGCCATGGCGGATAAATGATGAGGCTTAGACCTCAGTATCTGCATTGTTGGACAAAACTTCGCCAGGTCCGACCTGGTATAGATTTGAGTAAAAGGGGCAGCACAGTGTCTCAGTGGTTAGCACTACAGCTTTGCAGCGCTGGGGTCCTGGGTCAATTCCAAGGGTCAACATCTGCAAAGAGTTTGTATGTTCTCTCTGTGTTTGCGTGGGTTTCCTCCGGGTCCTGCGGTTTCCCCCTACACTCCTGGTAGGTTGATTAGATTGTGAGCCCCATTGGGAACAGGGGCCGATTCGGCAAACTCTGCAGTGCTGCGGACTCTGTGTGCGCTTTATAAATAAAGGAATTAATTATTACTATTAAAAACTTGCAAACATTCAGCGGTGAAGTACAAAGGCAAGGAGCAGGAATGCCACTTTCTGGCCCACTCCGGCAGTGGCTGCGCCACTTCACGCTCCCTCTATACCCACACGGTGTGGAGGTGGCGTAGTGATGATAATAATAGTCAGAAAATCAGAAAAGCGTAGAAGCACTGATAAATGTCCCCCTTGTCTGCAAGAGCAAAAGGTTTTGCCAGATCTGCAAGCGCTACTTTCATATAAAAAGATAACAGCTTTATAAATAGAAAATGACCGATAATAATAATCTTTATGTATAGCTGGGGGTCCCGTTATAGAGGTTTCATTAGCCCCTAGGAGATTCATGTTTTTCTTGGGTTTGTACCATTCCAATATATTTTCTTTTGCTTTCCAGGTATAAACTGGCTGTAACCAAACACAAAGAGGATGAGCAGATAAGCAGCAGCATCTATAACCAAAATGACCCATGGTCTCCAACAGTTCAATTCTCAAAATTTATTGACAATGAAAATATTCAAGATGAGGTGAGTGTTTGGGATTGTGCAGCCGGTCGGTGTTCCTTGGTATTAAATAAATACTGCTGTACAGTGTCAAATAGTGTACCATAATACTAAGGGAAGTTAAGAGGTTCATGATAACATCTATAAGGCATTGAAGAAAATAATATCTGCAAACCTAGTGGTCTTGGACTGTGACCGTGCCAGTGGTCTAGGACCCTGGTCTAAGTGGTGTAGGGCAGAGAAAAGTTTAATGTTGCTATCCTGGTGTTCAGAAGATTTCGTGCCCCATCCAGGCTCCTCCATTGTTTCTGCAGAAGAAAGGGGCATTTTGTAAGGGACAGATATCCCGCTCCCTATGATCACCTCTCAAACATACTAATCACATACTCATAATGACTTCTCTCCATTCCCTACCCTTCTCACAGATTACTCTCTATTGTCTACTCTATCACACAGACTGCTATCATGACCCCCCCCCCGTCATATAGACTGATCTATTCCGCAATCTCTCACTTTGTTCCCTATTTTTTCCTTTCTTCCCTCCTACTCCTTCTTCTCACGCACCTCACATTCCATGACTGTTCCACATTTCCACACACTATGGTCTAGTCCAGTGGTGGCGAACCTATGGCACGGGGCACGGGTGCCAGAGGCGGCACTCAGAGCCCTTTCTGTGGGCACCTGGGCCATTGCCCCAGTACACCAGGCAGAACTCAAAGAATCTTCCTGCAATATGATTTAAAGTGGTCGGCACTTCACGATAAATAAAGGGGTTTTGGGTCGCAGTTTGGGCACTCGGCCACTAAAAGGTTCGCCATCACTGGTCTAGTCTGTTAATTGCTGTAAACTGTCCCTGTGTTCTCCCTGCATTATTTCATATGGATGAGTTCAAACATGATAGAGAGAACTGTGCAGTCAACTGAATAGCTATCTAGTTCTCTCTATGATCTGGCAGATTATTTCGTCAGTATTCTGTCCAATCAAGGAGTCCTTTGGAGGAGAATACTTTGCCAAAGTGGGGAAAGTTCTTAACATCCAAATGGGACAGTGAGCAAGATCACGTACTGCAAGAAACATTGGCGATCTAATTACTACTGCCATTTACTGCATACCCATAACAACATCAAATGACATCCTACAAATTACTTTCTATATAAAGTGGTTGAAGACTCCAATAATTGGATTTTTATCTGATTGATACATCTTCTAAACATACAAATATTCACAGGGATGATCAGGATGTAGATTTGCATGGTTGTTGTAATAGGCTGATAAGAAGGATAACATATGACCACAGGTGACTGATCAATTCTGTTTTATATGTAGGACTTGGTGGCTTGGATTACAACTGGTTTCCTGCACATTCCTCATGCAGAGGACATCCCCAACACAGTTACAGCAGGAAATGGAGTGGGCTTCTACCTCAGACCTTACAACTACTTCAATGAGGACCCGTCAGTCTTTTCAGAAGATGCTGTATATTTCGAGTCTCATGAAGACCTCACTTCATGTAGTGTCAATCCTTTAGCCTGTTTATCCCAAACCGCTTCATGTGCTCCTAAAACTCCTCCATTTACATACAATGGGTTTGATAACAAATACATTATACTCTAGCAAACTTGGGTGGCTTTAAACTATGAATTGACAAGACCCAACAAAGTTTTTATAATATTGCTAAATTGACAATATTGAGTAATGTGATAATTTCATTCCAGATTAGATGGGAATCCCAAACTACAGTGACTGAAAAGGCCTAGAACACACTTTTATTTCAAAAACAAAAGAGAAAATGACAAATCTGAATACCCCAACTAGTAATGGATGAAAAGGTGTATCTTTTAGCCCATTTCCAGAACATATCCACCATCTTGAAATCCATATTGGATCTAGGGCAACTTTTTCCAATGGTGAGTTGGTCTTGTAGCAGATCAAAGAAGACCAGAATTGTATCCGAAATTGATTGGCACAATTAGATCTGCAATATCTATTATGGTTCATCAGTTATCAACACAGCTGAATGGAGCTGGATCCAATCCTTATGAGAATCCCGATGGGATTCCCGTTGATAACTTTTGAACTGCAAGATATATTACAATTCTGATGATGGCAGTGAATTTCAGATACAATTCTGGTCTTCTATGATTTGCTACATGACCACCTTCACATTGGAACAATTTGCCCTGTATAAAATATGGCAGCCATGCCCCCCTCACTCCTTACTTGCTGAGTATTTAGATAGTAGTGACCAGTTTTCAGTTGAAGGAGGCCACACATTACCCTGCTGTTGGATCACTAAGTGACCCGGTGGTGTGGCAGGGTTTTAATCCCACCACTACTGAAAATCTAGGATCATTCCACATATTAGAAAAAAATTGATCAAACTGGAAACCATCAGTAATGTATTTGATTGAAATATAAAGTGTAATGTACAGACTAGTCACTATGCAATGTGGTTATAGGGGAAATGAAAAAATATTACTTAAAAAGGTGAAGCAAATGATGAACTGAGAATAAAAATTTTAAAGAATAATGGACACTATATTTTTCGTATTTTTCTCCTTGCCAAATAAAAAAAATTGATACCAACAAGAGTTTTTATTCTGTATTGCTTTCCTTGGTTTAAAATTAACAGGAACTAAATCCCAATATTAATGGAAAGGACTTGTTATATTACTATTTAGTTATAGAGCACCATTAAAGGGGTTGTCCGAGAATTAGAAAAAAATAGCAAAGTGGCCGGGGGGGGGGGGGGACTTGCATAAATAAATGTACTTACCTCCTTCATCCGTTCTGGTGCACCATGCTGTGGTCCCTCCACGTTGTGCCCTTGTAAACAAACAGGGACTGCAGAAGCTCAGCTCCGATAGTGTATCCCCTGATAGAACGTTGGGATAGGCGTTGGATGGGTGTGCCTGGCTCCCCGGGAGCTGTTTGTTTACAGGGGCAGGCGCGCCAGAAGAGATGGAGGAGGCAAGTACATTTTTATTTATGCACAACAGCCCCCCTCCTGGCAACCTCAATATTTTTTTCGAACTCTCAGAAAACCTCTTTGATTCTATTGGTTCTATACATTCAATTAGGGATTAAGATACATAACATTAAGATGAGAACAAAGACAAGTACAAAATACAAAAACTACAGTGATCAGGATATAAGTGCAAGGGCTCACAATCTATACGGGAGGGAAGATGGAGACATGAGGTGAGGGAACAGAGCAGATGTTGTTTGTTGTAGACAATCCTAAACAGGTGGCTTTTCAGGTTACATTTGAAGATTTGGAAGGAGCGGGGCAGTTTATACATTTTGGCAGTTCCAGAGCATGGGAGATGCACGGGAGAAGTCCTAGAGACAGTTGTGAGAAGAATGGACGGTAATAGAGTGAAGAAGAAGGTCCTGTGAGGAACAAAGACTACGTGCGGGACGGTATTGACTGACTAGGTTTAGAGATATATGGAGGGGACAGGTTGTGCAAATCATGGTTAGTATTTTATACTGAATATCACTAGGATATGCCATCAATGTCCAATCACAAGGTGTTCAATTGATGCGCGTGTCACTTTGTCCACTTTTGGCTCTGCTTCTGTTTCTTTGGAGGCCCCTTCGTCAGTCCATTTTTGTCAATAGTAAATCGTTTTCCCTGCTCAGAAAAGGTGCAGTCTATGTGAGTCAAGATTTTTTGAAAATGCTTCAAAATAATATGCAAAGTATATTAAATGTGATTCAACGTTCTGCATAGTAAAAAAGGTGCAATTGTTTTTATGTAAAGGGAGTCTACAAACAGTAGACAAAATGGGGCAGATTTACTTACCCGGTCCTGTCGCGATCCCGCAGTGCGTTGTCCGGCGAGGATTCGGGTCTGCCGCGTTTCACTAAGATCGTGCACCCAAGTTCCTGCATCCGTCGCTTCTGCGCCGAGGTCCGCCGGACTTCACCTTCTTCTTCCTGGTGCATGTGAGTGCTTGATCTTGCCACACAATTCCGTTTTTAAATTACGCAGTTTGTCCGAATCCGTTGAGTTATCCGACGGCCACGCCCCCTGATTTCTGTTGCATGCAAGCCGGCGCTGATGCGCCATAATCCGATCGCATGTGCCAAATCCCATGGCAATTCGGTGCAAAACGGAAAGAATTGCGAAACCCGATGAAAGTGCGGCGTTCAGACCCTTAGTAAATGATCCTCAATGTCGTTGAGCTACCAAACAGCGCATCTGCAGCTCTATACACACATGAGACCACCCTCCATCTGCTCCAAATTATACAAGAATCAATGGCATCTACATCTAGAAGATACGGGTGCTATCGAGCACATCACAGGGTTAATACTAGGAGATCCTTCGTGGCACCCTCTCTATACCACAGCACACAAATGTGGGGAGTGGCGTAACTAGAAGCTGATGGGCCCCAGTGCAAAGTCTGTGCCAGGCTCCTTGACTATAATGTATGGTTTATAGTAATAGTCTTCTCATATGGGAAAGTGACACCATAGGGGCCCCCTAAACCTCTTGGACCCTGGTGTTACCGCAACCTCTGCACCCCCTAAAGTTACGCCCATGGCTGTTACGCCAAGACTTGGCTGCAAGAGAAGGAACAGTGAGAGTACAGGTGAGTGATTTTATTATTCTTTTACAAGGGGCACAGTATAGATCAATTTACTAGAGGGGCAATGTATGTACAAATTTATTACATGGGGTAAAATATTACTGAATGTATGAAACTGTTATAGGGCTACATATGTTAATTAGGGAGGGTCTGTAAATATGAAAAATAATTTGGTATAGTGATTACAGGCGGTCCCCTACTTAAAAACACCTGACTTACATACGACCCCTAGTTACAAACGGACCTCTGGATGTTGGTAATTTACTGTACAGGCAGTCCCCGGGTTACATACAAGATAGGGTCTGTAGGTTTGTTCTTAAAGGAAACCTACCACTTGTAGTGGCAGGTTTCTGATGGCAATACCGGGCACCAGCTCAGGGTGAGCTGGTGCCGGAGCTTATTTTAGTTAGTGTTTTAAACCGCGGTATCGCGGTTTAAAACACTTTTCAAACGCTATAGCCGGTGCAGGCAGGTACGCGCTCGGCGCTTACCGTGCACGCGGCTCTCATTCACTTCCTATGTAGCCGCGTGCACGGTAAGCGCCGAGCGCGTACCTGCCTACGCCGGCTATAACGTTTAAAAAGTGTTTTAAACCGCGATACCGCGGTTTAAAACACTAACTAAAATAAGCTCCGGCACCAGCTCACCCTGAGCTGGTGCCCGGTATTGCTATCGGAAACCTGCCACTACAAGTGGTAGGTTTCCTTTAAGTTGAATTTGTATGTAAGTCGGAACTGTATATTTTATTATTGTAATCCCAGCCAGAACTTTTTTGGTCTCTGTGACAATTGGATTTTAAAAATGTTGGGTTGTCATTAGAATCAGGATAAACACTAAAGCTTCATTACAGACACCTGTGATAACTGTTATAGCTGATTATTGTAGCCTGGGACTAAAGCACAATAAATTACAAATATCCAGTGGTCTGTTTGTAACTAGGGGTCGTATGTAAGTCGAGTGTTCTTAAGTAGGGGACCGCATGTACTTTAGCCCTAGGCCACAATAAACAGCTATGACAGTTATCAATGATGTCTGCAATGAAAATTTATTGTTAATCCTGGTTCTAATGACAACCCAACATTCCAAAAAAATCCAATTGTCACAGAGACCAAAAAAAATTTGGCTGGTATTACAACGATAAGTATACAGTTCCGACTTACATACAAATTCAACTTAAGAACAAACCTACAGACCCTATCTTGTATGTAACCCGGGGACTGCCTGTATATGCATATTTGGACTGCAGTTCCAGTGCTTTATTTTTGCATTGAGCTTGGTTCTGGTGCTGTATTTATGTATTGATCTTGGTTTTGATACTTAATTTATGTACTGTGCTATTATTATAAGTCATGTTTTTCATTTCTCTGGATAATCCCTTTAGTTGTTATATGCCATCAGTTCAAGAGCTGTATCTCCCTATGGAGAGGGGCGGGGGTAAGCAGCGCTCATCCCCTGCTCCTCTCCGCAGCGCCTATGTATGCCCGCCGTACCGTAGTGAATGTAGCCTTAGTATTTTGTTTACCTGGCTCCTGTAGCTTGCAGGTAATATAGCAGGTACCTCCTAAATAACTAGCTTTGACCTGGCACTATATTCTATGTTAGATATGTACTTGTCATGGTGGGGTTTTGACACACAGTACATCTCTGTGAAGAACTGCTCCATTACAATGATGGTGGTTGTGATTGTTAACCAACTCCTTTCTGGCGCTGCTACAGCTTCTTTATTATATGTAATGTGGGTTTCCTCCAGGTCCTCTGGTTTCTTCCCACACTCCAAAACATACTGGTAGGGTGATTAGATTGTGAGCCCCATTGGGGACAGGGACTGATTTGGCAAGCTCTGTGTAGCGCTCTGTAATCTGTGTGCGCTATATAAATAAAGGAATTATTATTATCTGCGGGTGAGCTCTGCTCATGCATCAATGAAAATCGAAAATGACTTCCCAGGTCGCAAAGATGGGGAGGAATATGACCTGCTCTATCTTTTGTGTCTTGAGGAATTGGTCAGACGTGGCATGAAACATGTGTGTTTCAATACAACTGAAGAGACATTTGCCTAATTGCATTGATGTTAACATTTGGAAACACACACACTAAACGCCAAACGTGTGAATGACCCTGAGCAGTCGGATGCGGTCACATGTGGCAGGGTATAATAGGGAAGCAGTATATTAGCAATAAACAGTAGTAACAAATTATATTTTATGAAGATCAGAACCCATATGGTTTATACACCATGGGGTGCCTAAAGTTTGTAAAAATAAAAAGTAAAAAAAATGCAAAAATGAAAAAAAGAAATATATTTAAAATTACACTATTTCCTAGAACACTAAAATACCCATAAGCACATTTGAAATCAAAGCCTCCAAATATCAAGGAATCAATGACTTCAAAAATGCCACTTTTTTGCTAATTTTCCAC
The DNA here is from genome assembly GCF_040894005.1 of Engystomops pustulosus. Classification (NCBI taxonomy): domain Eukaryota; kingdom Metazoa; phylum Chordata; class Amphibia; order Anura; family Leptodactylidae; genus Engystomops; species Engystomops pustulosus. The sequence goes on along the minus strand of NC_092416.1, from coordinate 150,749,204 downwards.
CCTAAAAAAATTTAATAAAAGGTGATCAAAAGGTTGTACAGTCACAAAAAAAAGTGTCAATGAAAATGTTAGCTCGTCCCACAAAAATGACACCTTCCACGGCTCCAAACAATGAAGAATGCCAGAAAATGGCAATACAAAGACAACTCAATGTCATTAGTCACTAAATGTAGCTTAATAGTTTGATTTTATGATTTACAAAATGTTGGGCCTCTCTAAAGTAGCCAGATTTATCACCAAGATGGCCACCACTGGAAACTACAAGTCCTTGATCCTTTAGTTCTCAGTAACTCCTCCTCCCTCTTATTTTCTGCTCCCAGTCATGATGTAACAGACTGTCCTGTCTTTTCTGCTAAGGGGATCAACATTTTAAATAACAACTAATTACACACTAGCTTATATTTTGAGTACCCATTTGTATATGAATTATGCTGATTCCTGGAATACCCCTTTAAGTCATTCAGGCATTTGTTTGTTGGTTGGTTGGATGGTTTGAAGAAAACTTGCTATGTTTGTCTTCAGGATTTAGCAGCCTGAACGTAGAAATGCTAAACGGATATGCCGAGTTTAGTTCAAGAGATCAGGCTGCTAAATCCGGCAAGTTTATTGGTACGACTTGTGTATTTTACAGAATATTGCCAAAGGCAAAAAAAGATTTGTCCCATTTCCAGGTAGCAAATAAAATACAACTTTTATTTGATCTTGAAGAAAAAGTTTTTTTTGTTTCCCTGCAAATAAAGATACTTAAAAACCTCAATATCTGTGAGGAGTTATTACAGTTGTTAGTGTCTGTTTCGGGAAGATTACAAATATATTTACTTTATTACGGTAACAACTGTAAAAACTCCTCACAGATATTGGGGTTTTTAAGTATCTTTATTTGCACGGAAACAACAAAAACTATTTACTCAAGATCTAATAGAAGTTATATTTTATTTGCTACCTGGAAATGGGACAAATCTTTTTTGCCTTTGCCAATATTCTGTAAAATATGTTAACCCTGCAAGGGGTATTCCTATTTCTGCAAATAAATGTTATTGTTTAAATAATTAAAAGTTATCCAATTTTCCAATATACATTCTGTATCAATTCCTCACGGTTTCTCTGTTCGCCGTCATTCTATAGGAAACCTCATTGTTTGTTTTAAGTGGACAGAAATCTGACCGTGGTCACACAGGTGCACGGCTCATTATATCACACAGCTCTGATTACTCTCTATGGTACAACGAGCCGTGCACCTGTGTGACCATGGTCAGATTTCTGTCCACTGGAAGTAAACATAGAAGCTTTCTATAGAATGACAGCAAGCAGAGATCTAGAAAACCGTGAGGAATTGATACAGAAAGTAGATTGGAAAATTGTATCATTTTTCATCATACAAACAATATCATTCATTTGCCGAAATGGGAATTACAACTCATGTACAACCACCTTTATTGCTAGAAGAGAGAGGAGACAAAATGGAAAATGTGATGAACCCCCACTCTCGAGTCCAATTACAGGGTACACTTACACTATTGAGTCCTCACCCCACTTACACAAAATGCCATTTTTATGCAAAATCTACTCCCAAGCACTCAGCACCCAGACAACTCACTGTCACCACCCACAAATTACTTGTACTAAGAAGGCTGTAGGCACCTCAACCACACGGATAATGCACACTGGTAATTCACACACAACATTCAATCACTAAACATGCTATGTGATAGGACCTGGTACCCAGGGGCGTAACTTGAGGGGGTGCAGAGGGTGCGGTTGCAACTGGGCCCAAGAGGTTTAGGGGGCCCATAAGGTGTCACTTTCCCATATGAGAAGACTATTAATAAAATCCATACATTATAGTCGGGGGACCTGGCACAGACTTTGCACTGGGGCCCATCAGCTTCAAGTGACGCCATTGCTGGTACCATAAATCCCTTGACCCCCTAAGGCTACAAGCAGAGGCTTATTAAGGTTAACACTTGGAGATACAATACACTTATAAAAACAATTTTTTAAAAAAAAGGGATACAAACAATATACATAAAAAACAAACGTAGGGGCCTGAGCGTCGCCCCGGAGCTGCTACATTTGTGAGTCCCGGTGAAGCTGCACACGTGGGGATCAATCTGCAGCAGCGGAGGGACAAGTAAGAATCGGATTCTCTTTGGGCTATACGCCAGAAGCAGTGAAGAAGAGCGTGTCACGTATATCGAGCCGAAGGTGGTGAGACATATGTTATATATATTATATGTTATATATATACAAAGCAAAAGGAACCATCTAAAGAAAGTCTGAATATATTACTGGGATGAATATCTGGCTAAGTATCCGTGTTACTAACAATCTCAATGTTTGCTGCTTGCTGCACGCCATATGCTATATGCTCACATGATTGAAAGTGACTATGTCGTCTATACTTTGAGAATATTTGGTCAAAGTGCCTTCTATGTCTCCCGCCTGTCTCTGCTTGATTCTCCGGGAGGTGCACGTCGCCATAAAGCAACTAACTTTCCGTGATTGACTGTTTTGCGACTACAATTGCCTCTTCTTAGATTTATGATAACTGGCGGCTTAAATCCCTAGCTGCCATTAGCATTTTTTTAGGAGATTGTTACTCATCATAAGAGTAAAGCTACTAATACTTATCTATCTGAGTTGGTACCGTGTTGGGTGACTCTGCCTATATATATATAGGCAGGTCCCCTACTTTAGGACACCCGACTTACAGACGACCCCCTAGTTAAAGACAGACCCCTCTGACCTCTGGTGAAGCGCTCTGGATGCTTTACTATAGTCCCAGACTGCAATGATCAGCTGTATGAAGTCTGTAATGAAGCTTTATTGATAATCCTTGTTCCAATTTCAGCAAAAACATGTGAAACTACAATAGTCACTGGGGCAAAAAAAATTTTTTGTCTACCATTATAAAATATGCAGTTTCGACTTACATACAAATTCAACTTAAGAACAAACCTATGGAACCTATCTTGTACGTAACTCGGGGACTGCCTCTATACGGTATATTATTTTACTTGGAAGAGTAGTAGATGCTCAGAACAGACTACCCCGTGGATATAGTTCCAGAATGTATATACACATGTCTGGGATACACATATATACTATTCTCCTAAGAAAAGAATACAAAGGCAATAGAAAAATCAGACTAGATGGACCAGGTGGACTTATTCTTTTTTCTGTATTTCTATTCCTTCCTTTGCCAAATAGTTTCCAGGAATGCTTTCAATTAAAAGCATCCATGTTATCCTCTAGAAACTGGGAACAAAGCCCACTTCTGTATGATTTTCAGCTATTTTCAGACTTCTCCTCCCCCATTGTCATAAGTTACACAATCGTGGCTATATTTTAGAAAACTCATTCTGTGTGTATTCTTGCTTCCATCTTAGCACATATTCTTTCCTCGCAATCATGAACCTGAAGGCTGTGCTCACACTCTTGGCTGTGGCATTGGTAACTATCTTGGCATTGGTTTGTGTTTTACTATCGGGAACAGGAAAGTCTCCAGAAAGCTGTTCTTCTCAGCCGAAGCATGGAAATCTTAAATCCAATATGGCACAACAAAGTGATAAAGGCTCCGTATTTGCTGACCTGACACCAGAAGAATTCTCCGCAACTGTTGACTACCTGAAAAAAAATCTTGACACAAAATTGGTCAGTGCGGCTGATGCGAAACCTACAGAAAATTGTATTTACTATGTTGATGTCAAATACCCACCGAAACAACAGGTCGTAGATTACTTAGATCGAGGAGGAGAAAAACCTAAACGAGAAGCTCTTGCTGTTGTCTTCTTTGGAGATCAAGAGGAACCTAATATTACAGAATACGTGGTAGGTCCTTTCCCCAATCCATCATACCACCGTGACATTACATTGGAAAAATTTAACGAAAAACTCCCTTACCACCGCAGGCCTGTGATTGGCAAAGAGTATGTTGATGCTTATGATTTAGTTTACCAAAAGGAATTTTCTACGGCACCACAGTTCTTAAAAGCTCTTGGGTACGATGGATCCAATTTTGCTGCTCTTACCACGGTGCCAAGAGGCTTCCAATCTGGGGATCGAAGCACTTGGTTCGTCTTGTTCTTAAAAATGCTAGAAAGCTGTTTTGCTGTCCAACCAGTTGGACTGGAGCTACTTCTGGATCACAAAAGTCTGGATGTCTCAAAATGGAAAGTAACCAAAGTTTTCTATAATGGCGCTTACTTCTCAAATATGGCTGAGCTGGAGAAGCAATTCAATGCAGGGGAAGTTGAAGTTATAGAAATCCAAAAAGTTACAGCAGATAATGATATTGGTTCTATGAATCCAAAGGTCACTCCTCAACCTGGAGCACCACTGCAGTTCAACCCAGGGGGTAATCGGTACACAGTTCAGAAGAACCAAGTTACTTTTCAATCATGGAGCTTTACCTATGGCATGAATGCAAACTCTGGTCTGCGTCTTTTCGATATTCGATTTAACAACGAACGCATTGCCTATGAAATTAGTACTCAGGAAGCCATTGCACTTTATGGATCTAATGCACCTGGAGGGATGATTACCAGATACATGGATGGTAGCTTTGGCATTGGAAGATTCTCATTTGAATTAGTGATGGGTGTTGACTGCCCTTATCTTGCCACTTATATTGATGCTAGTCATCTATTGGAATCTGAAACACCTGAAACAACTAAGAATGCCATATGCATTTTTGAGCAAAACCTGGGTGTACCCCTTCGACGTCACTATTCCAATATGCACTCCATGTATTATGGAGGACTTGCCAGTACTGTTTTAATTGTCAGAACAGTTTCGACTCTTATTAATTATGATTATGTTTGGGATTTTATCTTCTATCAAAATGGAGTTATTGAAGCCAAAATCCATGCCACGGGATATATCAGCTCTTCATTCTACTTTGCTGATGGAAAAGAGTATGGGTCAAGGGTTGGTGAACATACATTGGGAACTCTTCATACACATTTTATCAATTACAAAGTGGATTTGGATGTTGGAGGTAAGACATGTATATTAAGGGTTCAAATTCTATACATTTATAGAAGGGGAACACATAGCAGGCTCATATGACATGGAATGTGGTGGGATTAGAATTGTCCATTGATGAAAAATTGCAAAATATCCCCATGCTGGTGTCTGTGAGGAAACTTAGTAGTAAGTGCTCAGTTTCCCTGACGCTCCTCAATACACTGCAAATTATGTATTACAGGCAGTCCCCAGGTTTGTTTTTAAAGGGGCTTACCGATACTTATTAAAAAAACAAAAGGTGGCCCCCGGCGCTCTCTGGGTGTCCCACGTTCAAAGTAAACACACATGGCTGCAGAAGCAACGCTGGATTGAGCTTCCAGATGGACCTGACACCCATCCGTCTCGCATATGCAATGCTGTGAATTGGGACAGGTGGGCGTGGCTGGCCACGAAGCTGAATCCAGCGCTGCTCCCTCGGCTATGTTTGTTTACATGGCGCACGGACTGGAGCGACCCGCAGTGCCGGACACCCGGAGGGCAATGGGAAGTAAGTACATCTTTATATCTTTGTTTTTTTAAGCGGCCCCTCTCAGCCACCTTTTGTTTTTTTAATAAGTCTCGGATAACCGCTTTAAGTTTAATTTGTATGTAATTCAGAACAGGCATATTTTATGATTGTCCCTGTGACAATTGAATTTTCTACATTTTGGACATGGTCATGGGAACAAGGATTATCAATATAACTTAATTACAAACACCTTACAGCTGATCATTGTAGCCTGGGACTAAAGTAAAGCATTCAGAGAGCTTCACCAGGGGTCACAGGGGACAGTAACTAGGGGTCATCTGTAAGTTTGGTGCTCTTAAAGGGGTATTCCCATTTAAGCAAGGAAATGTTATTGTTTGTATTATAAAAGGTTATACAATTTTCCAATATATTATCTGTATCAATTCCACACGGTTTCCTAGATCTCTGCTTGCTGTCATTCTATAGAAAGCTTCTATGTTTACTCTCAGTGGACAGAAACAAGACAGCAAGATAAGATTAAGTAAACTGTGAGGAATTGATACAGAAAATATATTGGAAAATTGTATATGTTTTTTATAATATAAACAATAACATTTACTTACTAAAATGGGAAAACCCCTGTCTGTCTATATATAGTGTCCATTTTATTCAATTCAATGGGTAGTAGGTTTAATGCATAGTAAGAAATGCTCTGTATAACCTCTTAAATAAAAAATTATCCAACTCCAAAATCCCCCCACATTTTACAGTATTGTATAGGGCACTTTATAAGCTTTCCAGGTACACTCACCGGCCACTTTATTAGGTAGACCATGCTAGTAACAGGTTGGACCCCCTTTTGCCTTCAGAACTGCCTCAATTCTTCGTGGCATAGATTCAACAAGGTGCTGGAAGCATTCCTCAGAGATTTTGGTCCATATTGACATGATGGCATCACACATTTGCCGCAGATTTGTCGGCTGCACATCCATGATGCGAATCTCCCGTTCCACCACATCCCAAAGATGCTCTATTGGATTGAGATCTGGTGACTGTGGAGGCCATTTGAGTACAGTGAACTCATTGTCATGTTCAAGAAACCAGTCTGAGATGATTCCAGCTTTAAGACATGGCGCATTATCCTGCTGAAAGTAGCCATCAGATGTTACAGAGTACATTGTGCTCATAAAGGGATGGACATGGTCAGCAACAATACTCAGGTAGGCTGTGGCATTGCACCGATGCTCAATTGGTACCAAGGGGCCCAAAGAGTGCCAAGAAAATATTCCCCACACCATGACACCACCACCACCAGCCTGAACCGTTGATACAAGGCAGGATGGATCCATGCTTTCATGTTGTTGACGCCAAATTCTGACCCTACCATCCGAATGTTGCAGCAGAAATCGAGACTCATCAGACCAGGCAACGTTTTTCCAATCTTCTACTGTCCAATTTCGATGAGCTTGTGCAAATTGTAGCCTCAGTTTCCTGTTCTTAGCTGAAAGGAGTGGCACCCGGTGTGGTCTTCTGCTGCTGTAGCCCATCTTCCTCAAAGTTCGACGTACTGTGCGTTCAGAGATGCTCTTCTGCCTACCTTGGTTGTAACGGGTGGCGATTTGAGTCACTGTTGCCTTTCTATCAGCTCGAACCAGTCTGCCCATTCTCCTCTGACCTCTGGCATCAAAAAGGCATTTCCGCCCACAGAACTGCCGCTCACTGGATGTTTTTTCTTTTTCGGACCATTCTCTGTAAACCCTAGAGATGGTTGTGCGTGAAAATCCCAGTAGATCAGCAGTTTCTGAAATACTCAGACCAGCCCTTCTGGCACCAACAACCATGCCACGTCCAAAGGCACTCAAATCACCTTTCTTCCCCATACTGATGCTCGGTTTGAACTGCAGGAGATTGTCTTGACCATATCTACATGCCTAAATGCACTGAGTTGCCGCCATGTGATTGGCTGATTAGAAATTAAGTGTTAACCAGCAGTTGGACAGGTGTACCTAATAAAGTGGCCGGTGAGTCTATATCACACTTTAGATAGAATTCAGTTTTTAGATTATTTTTAGTTCATCAGGGAAGTAGCCAGATCTGCTGGTCCACAAATTTACTTCTGTCTCCTTTCTACAGAGGATGTCGATCATTGTGTAATGTGACACATGCCGAAAACAGATGCACCAGCAAATCCCTGCCCCTGGTGCACCCAGAATCTTATCTGCATTAACATAAGAACTGAGGTTTCTCTAAAATTACAGGTTCCTGAGAAACAGAAAAATGTATGTCTGGAAAGTTTATAAAGCATCCTACACAATGCTATTTAACTTGTCAGGTGTATAAGAAGCTGGTGTAGACTCCCTTTTATAAGAATTCCCCAACAGGGTACATAAAACTTGCCTAGAATTTTTTATAAGTTGATGGATGAGTTCACAAATACTGTCAATTAAAGCTTAAAGTAGTATTATTATATGAAATAATTATTAACTAGGATATTGGTTTGACAAATCTACAGGGACTGACTTGGAGGTAAAAGGAGAAATCTGTATAAATGCATTCAGGTTGCATTCACATGTTCTGGTTGAAATCCTTTTAAGAACACAATTCAGTTGGCAGAGGACGGGGGAATATCCCAGTACCACATGTTTTGCATATGCGATCGGGACAAGCCCCTGTCTGTTCCAAATAATTTGTGTTTCAAAGTGTAACTTAACCAGAACGTGTGAATGGGAGACTAGTGTCAAGGGAACCCCATTCTAAAGATAGATGTGAGTCTAACCAAGTATTGGAGACTAACGGCATGCCCGTGGATTTGCCATAATAGTTCCATAAAGGAAAACCTCCTTCAAGGGCACATCCTTCTCCTACTCCTCATTCCCTGTATCGTGCATTTGCTCTCCAAGGTGGGCCGGGAGTGCTGGAGATGCCATGACCACTGTTTAAAGGTGCAATAACATGTTGTTTAGGAGAGACATCATCCATCTTGCTCCTGGGCCCACTGTGGCCATAATGGAGACTACTGTTTGGAACTGAAACTAACCACTAGTGTGGTCAAAGACTGTCCTGCTGGTGGGAACCTTGGCTTTTAAGGGAAACTGGTAAGTTTTTATTTTGTGCAGCATTACATTAATTTTATTGTCTAAATAGGAATTCACAATTCAATTATGACTCAAGATATGAAGTTCGATCCTTTTAACATACCATGGGAACCAGAGGCCAAGATACAAAGACCAAAGGTGGTCCGAAGTGTTCTGGAGACAGAGAACCAAGCAGCATTTGAACTACATTCCAAGGTGCCCCGTTATATCCACTTCTCAAGTAATGCAACCAACAAATGGGGTCATCCGCGTTCCTACAGAGTCCAAATAGTCAGCTTTGCTGGAGACTATTTACCAGAAGAAAGTCCAGTTGAGAAAGCAATGGGATGGGCCAGGTGAGAAAAATTGGGTTTTGTTATGATGGGAAGGGATCTCATAGAAAGAAATAATGAAAGGAGTTGTAGAGCAACACAGGCCTTTCCATAGAAGAATTTCCTAAAATAATAATTAGCATAACATTTTTATTAAATGAGATTACCATAGATGTCATAATCCACCTACTGGAAAATACTGTTAATAATTTATGGCTTTGAGACTTCTTAGCCATGTGATGTCTTTTCTGTTTTAAGGTACAAATTATCAGTGACCAAACGAAAGGATGAAGAGGGTGAAAGTAGCTCCATCTATAATCAAAATGATCCCTGGAATCCCACTGTGACATTCTCTGACTTTATAAACAATGAGGATATACAAAACCAGGTAAGAAAATAAACATGGAAAATATTTTTGTATATTATCCAATATAATATATAGTATTAGATGGCATATAGGATATCTTAAAGGGAACCTTTCATCAGAATTTAACATTTTCATGTAATTACATTTTCCCATAGCCTTTTTAATAGTATTTTCCAATCTGCTTTTATAATTAACATAATTATTCCACTTACTTTCAAAAGTATATAAAAATATACCTGACTCCCTGTCAGTAAACTGCATCAAGTCATGGGGCATCCAAGTCCCTGTGTCATCATCATTATCTCCTCACAGATCTCCCTCCTCTTTTTCTTCTCTCCTCCTCTGCCCACCCTCCTGCCGACGTGAGCTGACAGAGACTTGCTTGCAGCAAACGGTTAGCTCATGTCAGCAAAAGGGAGGGGATAGAGCTGCTCGTGCTGTGAGAGTTGTGAGAAGATAATGATGATGACATAGTGACTTGGACGCCCCTATGAGTGATGCAGTTTTCTGGCAGAAAGCTAGACATACATTTATATACTTTTGAAAGTGAGTGCAACCAGTCAAAATTGTTAAAAAAATAGATTTGAAATTAGTATTCAAAAGGCTATAAAACCTATTGGGTAATAATGAGAAATTCTGATAATTGGTACCTTTTAAAGGGGATTTCTAGATTTAGTTGATGGCACTTATTTGTCCAACCTGTTCTTCTCTGTTCCTTCAGGACCTGGTAGCCTGGATCACTGTTGGGTTCCTTCACATTCCCCACTCTGAGGACCTTCCAAACACAGCCACCACAGGCAATGCTGTGGGTTTTTTTCTCAGGCCTTATAACTATTTTGACATAGATCCTTCTGTGAATTCACCAGATGGAGTGTTTTTCCATAGTAAACAAAACTATGAGTCTTGTGAATCTAACCCTATTGCCTGCTTACCTGAAACTGCATCCTGCGCCCCCAAGATGCCACCTTTTACTTATAAAGGTTTTAAAAATCTGGTGAATTTATAACAATAGCCATAATTATTATCTGTAATGCTCTAGTACATGTATATTCTGTATAAGTACAGTTTTATAATCTACATTTATAATCTACAAGTTTCTATCACAATGTATTTGAACATTGTGTCATGATGATCCATCTTGGGAATCATCCATGAAAACATATTAATGCAGCCAGTAAATGAAATAAGTGTTTCGAGCTATACATCTGTTTTATTTTGTTTTCATCTTATTATTTACAATGTAATAAACATTTGAGATTTCACCAGTAGATGTCCTTTAACTTGACAGAGCTAGATCACAAATAAAATGTTGAAAAAATAACTCTTGCGTATATCACACTTTTATTGATAGGATTATAAAATTCCTAGGGGGGGGGTATAAAATGGCCTAGGCCAAAGTATACCTGGGGAATAATCTGTTTTAGGCCACTTTAACCCTTGGTATAATCTGGGCTGGTGGTACACTCAAGCCTGTTACACCGGGTTCATTGTTAGCTGAAAATTATGGATTAGATTGTAAAAGACGGATTCCTTACTGAATTTCCATTAAGTGTGTGATGTCATATTTAATATTTATATCCATACGATCCACCTATATTAAGAATAGGGGCTCACTAATCCCATTTCCCCTAGCCGGACTGAATGAAGAGTTTGCCACACATCTAGAGCCGATCTCCACTAAAGTCCATGGAAATTGTGAAGCATATCATTGAATTGTTATTTGCACTGCAGAGCCATCTACTTTTCATTGTAAAAAATCATAAGACCCTCAGCATGTGTTACCCTGTCCAACAGACCCGATTGCTCAACATCTGATAAACCTAACATTTCCAGGGTAGGAGTCCGATATAGAGCAATAACAATTTTTGTTCAACTATCTACACAATTACACATCAATAATTAACTGCAAGTGTAATGTGAATATGGAAATATTTCTATGAGGTTTTATGTAGAGCAGAAAATTAAAACAATAGAGAAAACATCTTGAATCACTTATAAGAAATAAATGTTATATATTCCCATGAAGATGAAACCGAAAAGTGTATTCCTAGCCAGGTCTGGATGTAATAAACCTGTATCAGAGCTACATCTTATGTAAGTCTATGATTCATCACAATCCAGATCTAAGATGAAGCAACAAGGGACTGAATGGATAACTGGCAGCACTTAACCACTAACAGATGCATGGAAGACTAAACTCCACCAAATTAACATAAATAATCTAACGGGGGTGAAATGTGAAAAATGTAACATTATATACTGGGAATAGGAGAAATGAGACAAACATGTAAGTATTGATAACCTTGAATTTATCAGGTTATGTAGAGATTGGTTACGGTTTCGGTGCTGCTCCATTGCCCTGGCCTGTGGCACCATTGAGGTTCTGGCATTTCTGATACCTGAGCAACATGATTCCTGTCATAATAATGATATGTCAAGAGAAAGATCCTATACAAAGTCAGTGCAATCTTTCAGGATTTGCTGGGTTCTTTTTGAATATGTATTAGAGAAGTATAGTGAATAATAATAGTTAAAGGGGTTCTCCAGAGACATACAAGTTCAATTTACTGATCACAAGAACGTTGTAGCCCTAGATGAAGAGAGCATCCGGTCACACATGCTCCAGCTTCTCCATTCATCTCTATTGCGCTGATGGAAACACCGAAGCACTGTATTCTGCAATCTCCATCAGTGCCGTAGAGATATATGGAGCAACCGGCACATGCGCGACTTGTGCCCTCTTGTGGCTGTGGGCAGAGAGCTTGACTCCAGTATTTAAATCTCCGCCTCCTTGACTTTAAACAACCATCTTGTATCTCACTTCAAAGTAGATTTTCTGGATGATGCCACCACACTGGGTCATGAAAGAAAAACAATCTGGAAGGTGGTAAACAGCTTGACAACACGCTGGTAGTGGTACATTAGGACAATTTATGCTGACATGTTCTCTTTAAGGCATAACCCTGCTGAATACTCATTTTAAACGGTTCTCGTAGCTATGGAACCAAAGATACTGTAGGTAACTCTTCCCCTCCGGCCTCTAATGTGTTACCGCAAATAAGTGAAACTTCTCAGGTTATTTTTTTATATAGGCAAAGAGGGGGTTTTATAACGTAAAAGAGGGAAAGCTAAAAGGGATATTTTAAGCGGGTTTAGAGGTACAAATGTTGCTATTAGGATCATTTAAGCTGTCTTCAAACTGCACTCATGGTCCCCCAGTTCTCATTACATACTACACCCATGAACCAAATCATGTACAACGAAAAAGTAAAGCAGCACAGTGAGAAATCAGATTAAGATCCGTGTGTGGGTGCATACTTCAAGGGTTCCGACTAACAATCCCAATGGTCCACAATTCAAAACAGGGATGCAGCACTCCGTTGAAAACAGTGTTTATTTCACCAGTGGGGAATACAACGTTTCAGATAGCTGCTTCCCTGTTTTGAATCATGAACCAAATCTATTTCATACAAACTACTTCTATGGTCTCCATCTTTCTGATAGGATTTTCATGTTACACATGATTATTGCTAAACCACTATGGCCCCAGACTCTGAACAAACTGTATTCTATGCTTCAACCACTCCCCCTAAAATCCTGGAATGCAGGTCAGGATATTAGAGAACAGAAAGAAGTCTTTTTTTTATCCCTGGTTTCCATAAAATGAACCTGTCATCAGGTTCATGACATTTTTTAGCTGTTGACAGGTTCTAATAGCCTAAGCTATGCTGATTTTTAAAGAAATGTCTTTGTCAGCATTCTGAACTATTTCAGTACAATGTATAAGTTAATTCACAATACCTGGCTTCCTGCAGGCAGCGTGTGGTGAGTCCCGGGAGTGGTAGCTGCAGCCTGTGTGTGCCTGTGTCTCTCCATGCATTCTTCCTCTCCTCCACACCACCCCCCTCCCTCCCCTGCCATCTCAATGCACATAACAGGAACTGGGGAGTAGTGATGGGAATTCCGGCTCTTCCTAGTGATCTGGCTCTTTAGGCTCTGTTCACTAAGAAGAGTCGGCTCTTCTGGCTCCCTATTAAATATGTAATAGGGAGCCACGGGCCAGTCAAGTGCCCTGCACCACTCCCCTTTTAACCCAATTATATCGTTTAGGGGTGGGGCATGGGGAGTTTAGTGAGCCATCGGCTAACTGAGGCAAACCCGGCTCACATTGTTCACATGAATGAGCCGGTTCTTTGTGCCGGCTCATTCGCGGACGTCCCATCACTACTGGAGGAGCATGAGTTTGGAGGAGAGAAGACTGACACAGGCACACACAGAGTGCAGCTAACCTGGGACTCACCACAAGCTGCTGGCAGGGAGCCAGGTTATGTAAATTAAACTTATATAAACTACTGAAATCATTCAGAATAAAGGTTTTTTAAAATCAGCATAGCACAGGCTATTGGAACCTGTCACCAGCTAAAAATGACATTCCTGCTGACAGGTTCATTTAATGCGCTGCAATTCCAAAGCAGTAAACTTTGCATTCAGTTCAATAATCTCATTTTCCGGGGTGCAATGGCACCCAGGTTCGGTAACCTCAGGGTCGGAGAGGTGTGAGCCTTGTGCACTGCTGATCTGCAATAATTTCATGAAACTGTTTTGCTTTCTAGAAAAATACCTCATATGAATAACAAGTCTGCATATTCTGTCAATGGATAACTGAAAGAACGCCTTACCCGTAGTGGAGAGACAAACGGCCTTGGGATTTCACAGAAACAAAGGTCTAGATGACGCTCCCGCATCTGTTGATTATTTCATAGACAAACTGTTCTCCCAGCCCAGAATACGAGCCCTTACATCAGCACAAGCTGATTATCTTACCTGCTTGGCATCACTACGTTCCCTATTCACCTCCATTAGTCCTTGAATAGGCAGTGCATTATTTAGTGCAATCCTGGGGTAAATCCTCTACTACCCAACTCCCTACTCACTGCTGGTGCTACTCCCTACTCACGAGCAACTTGTTAGGCGCACTTATCCGGCTGTTAACTCTTAAAATGCCCCAGTCATAGTGGCCACAGAATCTAAGGCTGGGTTCACATCACGTTTTTTTGCATCCACCTGCCGGACTGAAAAAAAACACATCTAAACGTGTGCTATGGGCGTATTTATTAATATCTATGGACATAAACAGTGTACATTTATTGTCCTGTGAACCTAAATCCTTTCTTTTTGGTTGATAAAAAAACGTGGGCTCTGGCGTTTTCTATGTCCTTTTTGAAAACGTATGAAAAACGTATACATTTTTTTAACATTGATATCTATGAATGACGTATGCAGAAAGTGTTCAAGCCTATGCATCATTCCGTCACATCCCTTTTCATGCTCATATTTGGATCTTAAAATTCTCCATCTTGGTAAGGACACATGGGAATTGATTTGTGGTGCAGGAAGTAAAGAACAAAAACGTATACATTTTTAAAGTGTAGAAACGGATGTGACGTATACATCAAATAAACGTAGATGGATGAAACAAAACGCATCCGTTTTTGTGAATTTTTAAATGTACACATTTCAGCATATGTCAGACGGATGAATCCAGCCTGAATGAATTACACTGCAGTGGTAAGTATTCTACTCTCCTCTGCCTGTGGCACACAGCACAATTAAGGGGTTAAATCTGTAGGGGAGGACTTCCAACCTAATGAAGATTCCCAGCTCTATCCTCATCATTTTAGTTTAATAGGCTGCATTTTTTTCTCCTTTTAAGAGTCACGTAGCCAAAAATATATATCCACTTAGAACTTTGGGTGTCTTTTTTTTATCAATTGTAGAACTGACAATTAAGCCCCTTCAGTGCCTGGCACTACAGTGATCTGTGAGACTTGCTGTCAAATGATTTAGATAAGGTCAAAGGTTAAGCACATGTGTGATCAATTTTTTACGCTGTAATCCTGCAGTGTTAAAAACTATGTTGGCTACTTGATAGATTATAACTTGCTGATCACAAGGGCCACATGGATCACTATAACGGGTGTCTGTAGTACCCCCAACCTAATGGAGTGACAGGTATAGCATGTGTGCTCCCACTAACATTCACTGTCTATGGCACTAATAGAGGTCACTACTGCTTATCAGCTCCATAGAAAAGTGCAACCAGCTATTCATCTGTAGCTACAACAGACCCCCATTCTCATTCTTGTGGGGGTTCCAACTCTAGAAAGGTATCCCCTGTGGATATTGGATAACTTGTTTTCACTTGTTTTAATTGCAGGGCCAAGCAGACAATAAAGTTGTTCTTTATTAGCAAATTACAAGGAACAAGATTACCATATTCAAAGGACGTCTCTATTTCCCAAACTGCAGAAATTTTATTGAACACATTTCCTATAATGGGTCCAAACTAGGTCTGAGAGAACCTGGTATCTATGATAATGCCCTACAATAACACCATGAGTACCAGGCTCTGCTGAAATCTGCATTGGCATAGTAGTAGGCAATCCTAATTGTTTTGAAGAAAATGCCTCTACTCTACCCCCTGTACAAAATAAGCACACCATTTTAATGTGACAAGCAATAGTAAAGGAGGCGAGACATAAAACAGATGTCCACATTCCATGTAGTTTACAGATGGGGACTTTTGGGATGAGGAGGAGAGAGGTTATCACTTTACCACTAGCAGAATGCTGCGTTGGCAGAGTAACACAATGGAAATGAGACATTGAAAGGGAGTGGAGGCAATGGCTGGAACATTTCTTACTTAACCCTCTGTCTCCAGAATATAAAATAAATATATTTATGTTTACACAACCAGAGACATTGGCCCAGTTTTATTAATAGTGAGGCAAACTGCACAACTCGCACTATTGTGTGGAGTGCAGCGGATTTATGAAGACAGGCGCACAATCTTCAATAATATGGCGCGACCAAGAGCATAAACTGAGTGAACCTCGGTTTTTTTCTTTTAACGAGCATGTGCCACAATTACGTTGAATACGAACAAAAACACACACCCCATACCCCCACGGCGTACGGCACACAAGCTTCATAAATACTTGCACATTGTATTTACCATATTTTTTAGACTATAAGGCGCACAAAAAATCCTTTGATTTTCTCAGAAATCAAAAGTGCGCCTTATAGTCCAGTGCGCCTTATATATGAAACATACTTACAGACAACAGCTGCCATGAACTCTGCACTGCTCTGCCACCTGCTGGTCATTCATCCTTATAATCAGGAGCGCCTTATAGTCCGGTGCGCCTTATATACAAACCTAGACGTTCTAGCAGGCATTTATTGATGGTGCGCCTTATAGTCTGAAAAATATAGGTATGTGCATAGACAGCCAGAATACCGATGCAGAGCCTTTAATAAATGTGGGTCATTGTTTGTAGGGTACAGAGGTAGCAGTAACTCCTGGGACCTATTTCCATACGAGAAGACACCACTTGTTAAATTGTCCCAAAGCATCTAAGATAAAAGAGAGAAGGTTGAGGCTTTCTCACAGTCTTGTGTATGTAGCTGCTATGCAGACATATCCGAAACTGTCAAACAAATACATAAGTTGTGAACAGAGTTACTTACCATAGTTCCGAAAGTCGCATACCCCTTTGCAGATTATATTACATAGCAACAGCCATACAAAGCACAGGTAGTCACCCTACAACACCCAGTGTCAAATTAAGTGTGCCATAGACCCTGGGCTGCTCACAGAGCTTGGGTGCTCATAGAAAATACTGCAAAGGTATAGACAATGACAGGCCTCCTCCAACCGAAAATGATGTCTTCTGGTCCGAGGAGGCCACTTATTGACCAAAGCTGGTTCTGCGACTCCCGGCTAGGCACAGGGCTGAAAACCAGAGGCAGTAGAGCATTGTGGGAAATAATAATAATAATAATAATAATGATTCCTTCATTTATATAGCACACACAGATTACACAGCACTGCACAGAGCTTACCAAATCAGTCCCTGTCCCCCAGGGGGCTCACAATCTAATCAATAAATACCAATCAGATGGCCCTGTCCCTGTACGGATCCTAACACCAAATCAACAACAATAATTTGTTGGACTTCCAAAAACAGCGTGCATACCGGTGGCAACGAAT
Source organism: Engystomops pustulosus (assembly GCF_040894005.1). Taxonomy (NCBI): domain Eukaryota; kingdom Metazoa; phylum Chordata; class Amphibia; order Anura; family Leptodactylidae; genus Engystomops; species Engystomops pustulosus. Next base: position 150,731,902 of record NC_092416.1, on the reverse strand, counting down.
GGATGCTTCACGTTCTATGGGAAGGTCCGAATCCACAACATCTTTGGATACGGTGGGCTCTGACTCATCACACTCAGGAATAGATGGCAACTCTGAACGTCAAGCGATGCCATATATAGGTCGAGGGACTCCAATGAAACGAAAATATAACAACCAACAGGAACCACATCACGGAAAACTAAAGGTAATTAACCTCTCTAAAATTAATTTTACAACCGAACAGGAATCTGTATTATCTTTAGGTTTAAATTTTAGTCCTGTTGCCACATATGACGATTTTACGGCAATTAAGGATGTATACTTATTTGCACGTAAACTATTATGGAAAAAGCATTTTAGTAAAGATGATGCATCTCAGGATACTAGAATCTTTACTACAGGAGCAGGAACAAGAACAGGTTAGTGATTCGGCACAAGACAAATTCCCTGCAGACATCAGACCTAGATCCACCACGTTCCCCCCTTTTTCAATAAGTCCAGAAGTGGAAATGTTTGTCAAAATGACTACAGCGGAGTTACGAAAATTACCCCAACACCGCCGGTACGATAATTTAACTCCGGGACAAAGACAGGCCCTTAAAGAACTTAGGAATATGAAAGAAGTGATATTCAAACCCGCTGATAAGGGGGGTAATGTGGTGGTGTGGCCGATTGAAATGTACGAGGCTGAGGCCTCTAGACAATTAAGACAGCAGGAATGCTATAGACAACTGTTAGGAAATCCGACTGAGGCTTTCAGTGGAGAGCTAATACGCATACTGAGTGATGCATTTGAGAATCATACTATACCATTGAGAGTACGCCGGGGTTTGGAGGTGGCATGCCCTATTGTACCTACATTATACTTTCTCCCAAAGATACACAAGGATGCCAAGGTACCACCGGGCCGTCCGATAGTGTCGGGGTGTGGCAGCTTGTGTGAACCAATATGCCGATTTGTGGATTTTTACCTCCGTCCATGTGTGGAAGAATTGCCTTCCTATATTTGCGACTCCACAGATGTACTAAAACGCTTGGAGGATGTGGTTCTAGAACCAGATATGTTTTTAGTCTCTTGCGATGTTGAAGGACTTTATACCTGTATTGGCCATGAGTTGGGGATTGAGGCAGTAAAATTCTTCCTGGAAATTCGTGATATAGATGAGGATCTGGTTACCTTCCTCCTGACACTGATGAGGTTCATCCTCAATCACAATTATTTTCTCTTCAAGGAGAAGTTTTATTTGCAGATGAGGGGGACCGCCATGGGGGCCACTTGCGCCCCCTCATACGCAAACTTATTCCTAGGATACAGGGAAAGGAATCAAGTGCAGGAAGCCATGGACAGGGCCTCAGGACAGGTGATTTCCTGGATGAGGTTTATCGACGACGTCCTTTTTATATGGCAGGGAACTAGGGAAGGCCTAAACCATTTTCTGGAAGATCTTAACTCCAACAACTTGAATATTCGTCTTACAAATAATGCCAGCCAGGAACATATTGAATTTTTGGATATTAGGATTGATGTGGGACAGGAGGGACATTTGAACACAGCGATTTATCGCAAAGAAACATCGGTTAATGCTCTCCTCCATGCCAATTCTTTCCATCCTTCTCACACAATCCGCTCAATTCCCACAGGTCAATTCTTGAGAGCAAGGAGAATATGCGACACTCAGACGAATTTTGAAAAGGAATCACTGACCCTAAAGGAGCGGTTCAAGCAAAGAGGATATCGGGATTCGGACATTCAAAGGGGATATTTGCGTGCCAAGTCATCGGATCGCAGATCCCTTCTGACCCAACAAAAGAGACGTCCACATGACAACAAGGTGAGACTCATCACACCCTACAATTCCCAGTGGCATGCTATGAATAAGATCTTTGAGCGATTTTGGCCAATATTGCTATCAGACCCTGAAATCGCGAAACACATAGCGTGTGTACCACAAATAACCTCTAAGAGAGCTGATACCATTGGGAATATGTTAGTGAGGAGTCATTATGCACCTCCCAAATCCAAAAATTATATTTTTGGATCCAAAGGGCCTGATTGGGGCTCATTCCCCTGTGGACACTGTTCCATCTGCCCACAGATGGTAAAAACTAAAACATTTCAGGACTCCAGAGGAGAACAAAACTTTAACATTGTACACTTCGTGAACTGCAGCACTACAGGTGTGGTCTATATTGTGAGCTGCCCCTGTGGACTAAAATACGTGGGCATGACCACACGTGAATTGAGGGTCCGCATACAAGAACATCTTAAGGACATCAGAGCAGCGGGCAAACTTCGCTCTACGGATCGGGAAAAGATAGCAAAATTAAAACCCATTCCAAAGCATTTCTTGGAACACCACGAAAGCAGATGGCAGGATCTGCGAGTGTGTGGTATAGATAAGATCATTTTAGGAGCCCGTGGAGGTGACACTTTTAAGAAACTTGAAAGGATTGAACTAAAGTGGATAGTCAAATTGGCCACCACATTCCCCTCGGGTCTAAATGAGAAACTCTCATTCTCTCCATATATTTAAAAAACTTTTTCCCACATCGCTGGTTTTATATAGTCTGTGATTCCATTATTTTAGTGTTCTGGTAGGGACAAATATGTGGCAATGTGACAGGGAGCCATGTGTCCTAGTTGTGGATACAAATTTGTATATTTGGTTACAGGTATGATACCTAGTTCATGTTGTTTTTCTTTTTTTGAAGGCGGACCCTCGTGGTTACGAGTGGTTGAATAGAATACAGAACCCCGCCCTCTCAGAAACAAGGATTAATTCGGACTATCACGCTCGTGTCGCTCTTTCCATGGGGGTGTCTCTACACATTTATCATCGTTTCTCATAGGCATATTTGGCCTTTTTATGGTCTTGCTCCATGTATTACTTTATTTTATCCATTTATAAAATTTCCCTTTGCACCAATCTTGGCATTATTTGATCCCATTCACATGGGTCAATTATCCCCCGCGACATATCTCCATATTCAATTGTATTTTATTTACATGATAGATACATTATTTGATCCCACTATTCATATGATAAATACATTATTTGATCCCACTCATAGGGGCCACTTACCCCCTGTGACATACCTCCATATTCAATCGCACTCTATTCACATGATGGATATATACAGTTATAGCTCCTTAGCCCAAATGACATGTTAGCACATTCATCCCCCGCGTCATACCACTATCCTCAATTGCACTTCATTTATATTACTAATATATAAAGTTATAGTCCTTTAGCCCAAACAGCACTTTAGCACAATTAGCACTTTAATATTGCACACTTTTCACTTTTGACTCTCATGCACTTTATGTCCATATATGACATGGTCCTGCTATACGTTTCTAAGTGTGTGGGTCCTCACTGTATACACCGTATTTACATATATTTTAAAGATGGTTTACATCACACCCTCCCCAACACTCCATTAGTTATCTCTCAGACACCCAATTGGTGTCTTATGTCCAATTAGGCTATTGTCACGCATAAGTCACAATGTCAGTACCACACTTACGGTCACAATTTAGCACATATTTTAATTCACAACAACATTTTTTACAGGTTTTTACACTGCACTGTGTTTTCACACATACACCAATCGTGGTATTCAGTAGCACTTTTCCTGTGCACCAGTTTTTAACATACACATTAATGTATCTATATATTGCAATACACTTCTATCCTTTAGGATTATATATATGTTTACCTTTCTAGTCATTAGATGGCATACCTATGCATATGTCTCTTTTTTTAGTCAACACGAAACTGTTGCTGATTCAGTCCTATATATATTGTCTAAATTTCAATAATGGTCACTGGATGGGGCTGTTTACACTGTGGCACATATTATTTTATAGTTATCCAGCACTACTTTGGGTACATGTATTTATTATGTTTGAATATTATGAAGTGTCATGGATTCAGAATTATGGCCACATGTATATATCGATGTGATCCGTGCTGGCTGTCTTCAGCAGTATTCTGCCCACACTGCTGCCCTTACCTGACATGGCCGGAACTTGCGCGCTGCTTCGGCGCATGCGCGTGTCGCGGCGGCGGTCCGGAACTTCCGGTTCGTGATGACGCGCACGAGTGCGCGTCATTCGTCTTCCGGAACTCCGGGTTCCGCCCCCGGATGCGGGCATGAAGACCGCGGCAGTGCGCTAACATGCACACCTGCCATGTTTTTACAAATCAGGTAAGAAATAACCACATTGGCCAAAATCTGGTCATCTGATCGAGCAATAGTCTGTATATATGTGTTGTCCCTACCACACCACAGCACACCCCCAGGAAGAAGCGACGGCGAAACGTGCGTCGGGGTGCTGTGGTGGTGGTCAAGCCTCTCTCTCTTGCAATCTTGCATTATGTCACGCCCGGGTGGGTAATATAAATTTGCATAACAATTGACTTGAGTACTTGGTCATTACAGAGGTGATATGTTTATGCTGACTTGTTTAGAACCACCACCACACTCTTTTTTGTGTTTTGTGGAATCTTTTAACTTTTTTTATTGTTGTCTTGATTGCTGTAATGTGTTAATAAAGATTGTTGATATTTTATTCCCAATAAGCAGCTTTCTGGTCTGTGATTGTGGATTAACTTTGTGTCCTATATACCTCCATTGGTATTATTATCACAATCTAATCAACCTACCAGAATGATTTGGAGTGTGGAGGGAAACCGGAGGACCCGGAAGAAACCCACACAAACACGGAGAGATCAAACAAACTCTTTGCAGATGTTGACCCTGGGACTTGAATAGGGTAAGTATCCTTTGGTCCCTCTAAATAATTAAATACCAAAAAAAACTAAGAAAAATCTAATTTCAGGTAACACCAATCTAAAAATTTTAAGTAATGAATAAAAGTAGAAATAACTAACAATTGACAAGAGGTAACTATTAGTATCGTATTACACAATATATGAAGTTTAACATTTTTTTTTTCGTATGTTCATATGTAATAACTGAAGCACTTATACATAAATGTCGGCTTCTACCGTGTCTGACTTATGGGTCGTGTGTTTTTCTACATGGTTGTGTGGAAGATGTTACTGTAGTGGATATTAAAGGTAGTCAATAATTAGTTTTTTTTTGTTTGGGCTGAAGACAGCAAGAAATCTGCTTATTACTTGTTTACAGCAGTGATTTCCTTCCAGCCAAGGTTCCAGGAGATGGAGTGATAGGGGACAGAGATCATGAGTTATTACAGGGTGTTACATTCAGCATCTAAGCACGGCTTTCCAGGAATAAGATGAATATCCTTGACTTAACTAGAACATTATTCATAGATTATGTAAAAATGCATTCAGAAACTATATAGCTATAACTATAAACAAAAACTCTAAACACTATAGCAATACAATAAATATATGAAAGAGCAGTTCATTGGGATGTGTTATGTCTGCTTGTGTGTCAGAAAATCTGGAGTAACTTAGGGTCCACCAGACTTAAAGGGATATTCTGATTTCGGCATTGAGATTTAATTGAATACATAGATTTCTTCAAATGGATATTGTGAAATAAAATGTTTTTGCATTATTATAATTTCCCATACATTAGTAACTGTATGTCCCACAGCCGTCTTGTAGTAATGAATGCTGAATCCAGGCTGGGCTCATTAACACATGCTAGGGAACATGCCAAGGAGCAGCGGTGGTCATATCCAAGGACAGCAATCTTGTTTCTAAGAGACCACAATTATCTTCACACCGGTACCTTTTTTCATAACAGAAGAAATAACCAGAGATTATTGATATATCCATGTGAGAGGGTATAATAGCACCCAGAGGGTCCTATAGCTGTCTATGGAACACTGGTCGAATACTCAACTGCCAGGACCCTGTGGATAGAGGATAATATGATGTTTATGAGAAATCTCATCCACTATAGGTAATATTTCTAAGTAACCCCAAGGCACCCCAGTCTGACACAGGTTTAACATCAATCTGCTATGCTTTACAACATGTTGCAGATTAGGCAGTTTTACATCAATGTGGTTATCCAAGGATATTAAAAACCCATTGGTGGTCGGAATGGGAATTGTGGCCTCCAGTGCTGAGACCTCTCTGGTCCATACCCCATGTAAACAAACAGGGGCACTGAAGCCGCACTGCTTTCAGCTTTCAGACGGCCAAGGTAGCTGAGCCCAGCGCACCTTCTGTGTCCCTGTTTGTTTACATGGGGCACAGGCCTGAGAGATTCCAGATAAAGCTGAACTCAGAGGAGACTGGATCTCTGAGACATAATGGTCATGGGCACTTCATCAAATACCATAGCATTTAAAATAATGGCTCTAAATGCATCTTCTCCTAACAGTCCGGCCATTCCTTCCTGGAGTATAATCTAACATGCATTGTATCCATGAACTGTTGGACGAATGCTGATTCAACAGACGGCTGTCTCACCCAACACCCAAGCTGTGTATGTTTCCTGAAGAGAGGGGTGAAAGCAGCTAATCTCCCAAAATGTTACAATAAGATCTATATCTTCCCTAACATCTGTCTTTGAACAGATAGTTGGAAGACCCCAGACACATCAGGTCAGCCAGTCCCTTCAAAATTGTCAGGCTCAGTGGGGGAGATATATCAAAAGATAAAGCAGAACTGTTCTAGTCGCCCATGGCAGCCAATCAGAACTCAGCTTTCATTTTCCCACAGCTGTTTATAACTTTAAAGCTGATTGGTTTCTATGGGTAACTAGAACAGTTTTACCTCAGACACTTCTGATAAATCTCCCCCACTGGGTGACAGTCTGTTTATGGCCAGCTTAACTTAGGTCATAGAAGTTTCTCCGGACTCTAAAATTTATATGATGGGTCAAAACATTGACACAAGCTCAATCTCTTGGAGCAGAATACAAGTTTCCACCAATTTACACATATTTTTGTCAAGCTTTGCCATCATTTTAAGGGAGTCCAGATATCGAAGTTACAAAAGCCCCAATCCCTCATACACACTGGAGGAGAGCCGTAGTTGTTCTCTATTCATATATTTTAATATATCTGGACATTTCTGCTCTATTTCTACACATGAAAATCTGTTGTGTTTTTAACCGCCAGTTACCTCAGTGTCCTCTGTTACACTATGATATGTATAGTAATTGCTATATCTTATCTCCTCATATAATGGTGTTCAGTGCAGTTCAGAAGAAAGGTGAAAGGTTTATTTTTCGCAGAGGGAATCCAGGAGTTGGCTGTAAAGTTGTGGCTTAGTCAGCAAGACTAGGCTTCATTGTTTCCAGGTTTTCTTCTTACAGCCCTGTGATAACATATCTGACATAATGGGTTATGGTACATAAACCACAGACACCCAGATTAACCCTCAATGACACAAATGTTCAATAATGTATGCAATGTTCCATGACCGAGTATAGACGCTTGAATGTTATTCCACAACCTGATTGATATCTCCCTTTTGTATATCTTAGTTTCTTTTCTGGAAGGACAAGTTCACACTAGAAGAATAATGTGGTCTGTAGGGCTATTCTTGCTGTCAAAAATTCCAGAACCTTATAGGAAATTTGCAAATACGTTTTCCGGCATGGGATAAAGTAAACATTGCCTCTTTAGTGACCTTGTAAGGCAACCCCCCTAACATCAAGCATGACTTACAAATCTATCTATTCCAAATTAAACATATTCCCAACTGTGGACAGCACTGTTTCAATGTGGTTACATATCTTCAGTACAGTGTAGGGAATTGGTTTAGCTGAGGGAGAGTCTTTTGACTAGGGTCGGGAAGGAAGAGCTCTCCTTGCGGAGACTTTGCCAATGAAGGCGACTAGTTAAAAAAGCCGATCACTTAACTAAACCAGTTCCCTACACGGTACTGAAGAGATGCAACCCATCATGGAAAACGTTTGCATATTTCCCCAGAATCCCCTAGTGGAGCATCAATGGCTATTAGTCTCCACACGCCTGCAAGGTCGCCATCATTGGCAAAGTCTCCATAAGGAGAACTCTTACTTTCCGTCCCCTAGACCCCTTATTGAAATATATTGGTCTCTCAGAAATTCCTAGTATTCATTAAAACCTATACAACATTGACCTCCAACAATTGCCTAGAGGTATGAATATCCAAAACAAGACTAAGTGCTAAAGAACTCTTCTGATGCCCCTTCTAAGATTTTGTACATTTTTTCTATCAGGTATGCACCTGTATAAGAGTCTGAGAGTCTGGGTTAAGGGTCTACAGTCCAGATAAGAAGAGACCAAAAGGACCAGGGACATTGAGGACTGGAAAGAATTTTTAAGGAATTTATATTTTCTAAAATTCCTCTGTGTTTTCCACACATTAATACAATACGGTCCAACACCAGAAGCTTCCTGAAACCTTTATTCAGACCACAGGCCATTGTGTACTTAACTATATATTTAAGGGACCGCGTTTCACTGCTTTGTAAGTGTTTCTTCCTCTTAAGCATGGGAGTCATTGGAGCTTGTGTATTTTGGCTTTTGGTCAAATATTTTTAAGAACAAAAATGTTCCAAGATTCTGAAATATAGATAATATGAGATTATGTCACTGAAGAAATTTGAGCCCATGCCCTCCCATTATTTTATAAATTATATTATATTTAAGGGATTTATCAGGAATAGTTGATCAGTGAGGGAAGGGTCAGCTCCAGGTGTCAGTAGGCCCCTGGGCGACAGAGCCTCAGTGGGCCCCTTTGCAGTGAACTCACATGGCGACATTAAAAATTCAGAAACTAAAACAGTCTCCGGTTCCCTAAATTATAGACTAGTTTATCATCCCAAACCGCCCCCTCATGGTTATTTTAATTAAACCCCCCCCTTACTCCCTATGGATTAATTAGATACAGCCCCCCTCACCCCCATGGATTCCTTATTTACAGCCGTATGTGGGGCCCCCCAACAGATCTGGACACAGGCACTTGGCCAGATATGCCCAGTGCTGGCATTGGTCCTAAGTGAGGGGTTTGACAACTGGCCAAGAACTGTTTTTGGAGACACAAAGTCAGGAGCAGTTGCCTCTGTGTCACTGTAGTGTTTGGAAGCTTTAACTACAACTTTGGCTCCCATTAACTTTCAATGGGGGACTTTATTTCGACTTACGTTTTAAACACCCGTATGTACCAAGAGGTTTTTTCGCTGACGTCTCCACCAGGTTTCCAACTGATCAGACTTGGTCTACAGGTCCAAACTGGCAGAGTTTGCGCCCAATCTAGTAAGAGGCTGGGGTCTTTTAGTAGAGATGGCCGCTGGAGTGCTAGCAGGGGCAATTTTAAAACTGGCGTTTAAAATGTCAGTCTTACAGGGGTATTCCTGTTTCAGCAAATTAAGGTTATCGTTCATATGATAAAAAGTGATAGCATTTTCCAATATACTTTCTGCATCATTTCCTCATGCATTTCTAGATCTCTGCTTGCTGTCCTTCTGTAGAAAGCTCCTATGTTACTTCCAGTGGATAGAAATCTGACCATGGTCACACAGGTGCACGGCTCGTTATAACACACAGCACTGATTACTCTCTATGAAACGAGCCGCTCACCTGTGTCACCATGGTGAGACTTCTATACACTGAAAGTAAACACTGAAGCTTCTTATAGAATAACAGCAAGCAGAGATCTAGAAAACTGTGAGGAATTGATACAGAAAGTATATTGAAAAATTATATTACTTTTCATCATATAAACAATAATATTGTGCTGTATTGGGAATACCCCTTTAATGATTTCCCCCAATGTGTATGCAATTGCAAAAAAAGAAGGGTCACCAAGAAGAGAGGACATAGTTAAATAATGGGTATTGTAAGGAACAACATTCTCTTCTCTTCATACATTCTTGAGGCACCAAGACAGTCAATAATTTGTAAAGAAAAGAAAAAAAAGAAAGCATACTTTCTGGAAGAAAAAAAAATTCTGTTGGCCCGCAGGGATATTTTATTCCCAAATATTTCCAAGAAAAACAGTGGAAGAGCAGAAATAATATCAGTGAGATTATTCATTGCAGCTGATGTGGTCTCCATGACCCAGAATAAATAATTATGTATGAAGAGACGAAAGACTGAAGAAAAATGTTTGCTAGAGGTCATTTTATATAAGCAGGATTTCCGTAGACAGTCTGTTCCAAAGGGGCCCAAGTCTTAATTGTTAGACCAAGTGCTTAGCCCCATCTGGAAGTCATACAAACCACAGCTAAAGACTTTGGTTCCTTTCCCATCATTATATATGTGGGGATATTTTGGATGCCAATTATTGAGCAATGTAATGCAATGTTCTAAATGAATTCAGTATTTACAACAAATGCTCAGACATCACCCATGGTGGGGAATGGGATTTGTATCTGTAACATGGATATAAGAACACTTTTTCAAAATCACATCAATGTAAGGCCTGACAGTCGGCATCCCCATCAATAAACTTATTCTGGGTGTAAGAAACTAAGAAGAACAGCTCTGTTCTCTGTATAATGGCCAAGCTGGGTAACTACTGCTTATTTCTGGCAGAAGAGATAGTTTGCATCAGCTCATCGGAGGGGTTTTCAGATGCCAAATGTCATATTCTATGTATAAGTCATTAAAGGGGTCGTACACTTTCAGAAAATAATTCATAGTGTTATAAAGAAAAGTTATACAATTTTCCAACATGCTTTCTGTATCAATTCCTCAAGATCTCTTTCTAGATCTCTGCTTGCTGTCATTCTATAGGAAGCTTCTTTATTTACTTCCTGTGGATAAATACCAGTCCCTGGTCATGTGATGTCACACACGTGCTCGGCTCATTAAAAAACACAGCTCTATGATTACTCTCAGCGACGAGAAGTGCACCTGTGTGACATCACATACATTTCTATTCACTGGAAGTAAACAAGGAAGCTTTCTTTTGGCTGGCAGCAAGCAGATATTTAGAAAACTATGAGGAATTGATACATAGTGCTGGACAATCAGAAAGGAATTCACATACATTACATAAAGACAAGGACAAATGCAAATACAAAAACTACAAAGATCTGGAAAAAGTGGGAGGAGGACCCTGCCCATGAGGGCTCATAATCTATATGGAAGCGTAGAAGTATATTGGAAAATTGAATAATCTTTCATTACACAAATAGTATCAATTGTATGCTAAAACTGGACAACCCCTTTAAAATCAATAAGCCAGAAAGCTACTTTGATAATCTTGTTCGCAAATAGTGTTGTTTGTTGGGTAAAACTTGTATGATAAGCAAAATTATGTAATTAAGAAACAATCCCACCTAACACTCATAGACAACACGGTTTCATCTACATACAGCAGTGTTATAAGTGCCTGTTATAACAGTATAAGTTGTCAGTAGTTCTAACATTCTAGAACCCCTGGGGGCACCAGACATACAATTTTAACTAAATAAATCAGAAAATATTTGCTTTTTTGCAGTTTCATACTTTTGGTAAAAAAAGGAGATGGTGCTTTGCTGAAGGGTGCAGCCTCCAACATACCAACAGATTTACCGTAACATACAACAGAAAATAGCAAACTAAAAACAGCGTAGATTTCCAAGATTAGATAAAAGCATGAAAGCTAAACGATACACCACCATAAAAAATTTAGACAGACTATAGTCTAAGATTCATGGAATCAGATTTTTCACCCAAGATTCTAAGGAAATTTTGGAAATATGACTTATCCCTAGGATATGGATATATCATAGACAAAACCTAAACAAAGAAGAACAAAAGCAGCTTAAAACACATGATCTGTGAGAAATACTAAAAGCCGAAGTCAGGACATAAAACATAATTCAAAAGAAAACTAATGATAAAAAACCTTGGATTCTTCAGCTCTTCAGTGTCTTGTAGTCTGTAGTCAGAAGGTGGCAGTGTTTGACATTTTCTGGCAGGTAAATGGTGTGAACATTCAGTCACATTGCTGCATGAAGATAACATGCTGACTTCACCTTACATCATATTATGTACTAGGACTTAGCTTTAGGGAATGCACAAGCTTCGTATGCACCGAGGTCGTGCAGATTGAAGGGTCAAATGGCTTCTCTACTTCATAAGCAGAGATAAAAATCACAAAGAACAAACATTGCAGATCTTGTATTCACTTTTCCGATGTACAAGCCATGATAAAAGCACCCAGTAATATTATTCATATTTATAATATTAACTATATTATGGCCTCTAAAATTACCACCCAACCATGGCCACTACCATTACAACTACATAGTGACTTAAAAATAGCACCATACTGATACTTAATATATGACAATAGCAAAAAAAAAAAAATGCAAGTTTAAAATAATAATAACAATTATCAAAGACCTATTCAGTGCTGCAGAGCATATTGTATATATAATAATATCAGGTGACTTACTTCTGCCCACACAATACTATATAGGGGCTTATTTACTAAGGGTCTGCGGATCGCATTTCTGTTGGAATTCCTGAGGTTTTCGGGATTTGCACAGCTGGGACAGATATTTAGCAGGGGATTGTGTCACACGTGACCGGATTGTGGCGCAGCTGCGCTGGCTTCCATGCGACAGAAATCGGGGGCGTGCTGTCAGATGATCTGACGAATTCGGACTGAGCGTGGGATTTAACATTAAAATTGTGTCGCAAGATCAAGCACTTACATGCACCAGGAAAAAGAAGATGGTTAACTCCGGAGGACCTGAGCGGGGAAGCGACACATGCAGGATCTTAGAGAATCGTGGCACAGTGTATTCCGGTCAGACAATGCACTCCGGGTGAACTCCGAACTCCGTTGGCCGGGTAAGTAAATGGGGCCATAGTATTTATAGCACCCCCTGTAATATGGCATCCTTTTCAGCATAGTGGCAATTCTGCTCCATCAGGCAGAGAACTTCATGACGCCTTATCCAACTTCAACATATTTCTGTAGAAATCGCCCGAAATGTCTTCAGTTTTCGCAGCACATCTCCAGACTAACAGTATAGTATAATCTGAATATATATAAATTTACACAGCATCTTCTTAATTACATATTGCACCCCTGCTATAGAGTGCGCCCTCATTTATATACAGCACTACTCCAAATATACAGCAACTCCCTATACCGCCTCTATACAACACCCCCTATACTGCTTCCTCTCTATACAGATCCCCCCTATAATGTACATAACTACACCTGCCTCCACAATATATAGTGCTCTTATTCACAGAGTCCCCTATAGTTGTACCGCTATTCAGAGCACCCCTACATAGTGCTCCCCCCAGACAGTGCACACTTTATACCAGAAGTAGGGAACCTATGGCTCGGGAGCCAGATGTGGCTCTTTTGATGGCTGTATGTGGCTCTCAGACAAATCATTGATTAATAGCGATGGGCAGTGTGTACATGCTACAACTGCCTGCGTCCTTTGTGTGACCAAGGTGCCATCGCCGCACCATTGCTTAGGTGACGGTACCTGTGTCATAGAGTAGAGCCACATCCACTCTTCTCTATGACCCAAGCAACGATGGCAGTAGCGTCTGAGTCATAAAGAAGAGCGCGGGTGTTATGAGAAGATGCTGAAGGGAGAGCAGTTAGGTGAGTATTCCCTTGCTGTGACTACCTATCTACTGGGGGCATGTGCCAGAGCTACCTATCTACTGGGGGCAATTATGTTATGGAACTACCTATCTACTGGTAGGTATTTTCTGTGGCTACCTATCTACTGGGAACATGTGTTAGGACTACCTATTTACCTTGGGCATGTGCTGTGGATACCTATCTATTGGGCAGTATGTGCTGTGACTATCTTTCTACTGGGGGGCATGTGCTGTGCTACCTATCTACTTGGGTGCATGTGCTGGGGCTACCTATCTACTGGGGGCGTGTGTGGGGCTACCTATTTACTGGGGGGCATGTGCTGTGGCTACCTTTCTACTAAGGGGCATGTACTGTGGCTACATATCTACTGGGGGGCATGTGCTGGGGCTACCTATTGACTAAGGAGCATTTTCTGTGGCTACCTATCTACTGGGGGCTATGCGCCGTGGCTACCTATCTACTGTCTTGGAGGCATGTGCACATTGTATGACTCTCGCAGAATTACATTTTAAAATATGTGGTGTTCATCGCTCTCTCAGCCAAAAAGTTCTGCTTTATACCCTCACACTCCATACAATGCTCCCCTCCACTCCAGACACTGACACACACAGTACTCCCCCAGACAGTGTCAGACAGTTTAATATCTTTCATAATATCTGGAAAAGCCCTTGAGGGGTCTTTCTCTATGGTAGGTACATATACTTTGGTACATTGGCCCTTGCACTAATTACTTGAAAAATCAGACATTGTCTATCCTCGGTTCCTATATATCAGAATTGTTCATAAAAGTTAGATTTTCTCTCAACAACATGTTGTGGCATTATCATGTGTCATTTAGTAGTGAAGTGTAACTTTACTACTACTTCCCTTTATCAGGTGCTGTTTGTGTGAAGACAATAATAGATCTGTTTTCTGCAGTAATACCTGGAAGCTGTATAACCCAAGGTCAATGCTATATACCGTATCTGCATGCAACAGCTGAGGGGCCGGACTTACATGTCACAACCTGTACTCACAGCTGACAATAAGCTCAACCATTGCTAGTGGGGGGACAATGTAAAGTCTTCTGGTACATAACCCTTAAAGAAAAGGGTAGCCATGATTTAAACTAAATACACTTATAGGTTGGCCTTTGCATTCAGGAACATATCTTCATTAGGCCTGTAAAAGGCTAAAAACCAACTTTTTAAAACATGCTAATCAGTGCCGCGGACTCCTGAGCACCACAAACAGGGGGCCTGGTGCTCCCTAATTATGCACGCCTACTACGTGCTATCATATTCAACCACTCCCATCACTCGGATTTTGGGAAGTCTCGTGAATGTGAGTCTGTGCTGTGCATGTGTGAGACTTCCCAAGAGTTGGGGGATGGGAATGGATGAATATGATAGTAGGCTCAGTAGGCATGTCTAATTAGCACCCGGCGCTAATTAGCATACTTAAAAAGATGTTTTTGTATATGGGTGTTTCAGGCCTAACAAAGATATGTTCCTAAATGCAGACGAGTGGTAGAGGGAGGCGTATAGCAGAACTGCTTGTTATAGATGATTTGGTAGATCTAAGAGTGTCATTGACTGCTATATGCATCTCATGGATCTCATCATCCCTGATCTGTCTCATCTCTCTTTTTCTATGTGTTAGATACTAGTACAATGTTCAGAAGCTAAATGAAAGTGTATATAAACCTCTACCTTCATAATCTAACCACATAGTCAGCTCACAGCATGTCACAGAACTAGAGGGATCATGAAGTGTCTGCTTAGAGAGTCCACATCCACACCCTGGAATCTTGCACTGACCATCCCTGTGTGATAGGAGCTAAGACAGCGATAAAATTTAGTAGTTAGAGACATATGACCGGAGTCAGCAATATAAATCAATTTTTCTTTATATCCAAATATGAAAAGACATAAAACACCAGTACATCACCATATCTTCGGCAAACAGTGTCAATTGTCCATAAAATAGTAGCACGCTAGGAGATCATGGCTTTTCACTGAGCAACCGACGCCCGTATGGTCTAGCCATACGGGCGTCGGTTGCTCAGTGAAAAGCCATGATCTCCTAGCGTGCTACTATTTTATGGACAATTGACACTGTTTGCCGAAGATATGGTGATGTACTGGTGTTTTATGTCTTTTCATATTTGGATATAAAGAAAAATTGATTTATATTGCTGACTCCGGTCATATGTCTCTAAATGCTTGGTTAATGGGTTATGAGAGCCCTCATTTGTAGACCGGTGTACACACTAGGAGTCACACGCTACAGAGCTTTTTTGTTTTTTGGTTGATGACTGCACATAAAATTTAGTAGTAACATTTTAAAGTAAGGGATTAAAAATCTTTATTGTGTAAACATCACTGGGGGATTGAAATTTTCAGAATTTTCTTTCAAGGGCAAACCCCATCTAACCCCTTAAGGACAGAAGGTTTTTCACTTATTTCTGTGGTTCAGTACAATCATGGTGATACCAAATTTTTATACGTTTTATTGCGTTTTAATACATTTTTAAAAATTAATCAAATGTGTACGAAAAAAAAAACATTGTCCAACTTCTGAGGCTAATAACTTTTCCACACTTCAGTGCACAGAGCTGTGTGATGTCATTTTTAGTGAAATGAGCTGACATTATCATTGCTACCATTTTGAGGACTGTGTGACATTTTTCTCACTTTTTATTACTTTTTTAATGCAATCTGAAATGGATTGAAAGTAGCGTTTCAGACATTTGGGCACCATTTTCCGTTATGGGGATCACAGCCAGCAATAACTGTTTTTATATAATGAGAGATCGGGCATTTATTATGTTTTATATCAGTTCTTTAGGTTCTTTACATTTTATATCAGTTCTTAAAGTTCTGTTAGTACATTTTTTATTATTTTTTAAACTTTTTTTAAACTTTTTTTTTTACTATTTCTTAGACCCTCTAGGGTACTTTAACGCTAGATGGTATGATCATTCCTATCATATACTGCAATACTATGGTGTTGCAGTATATGACATTTTTACACAGTATTCATTGGTGAAGACTCTGACGAAGACCAGAGGCTGACATGGCAACCGATCGCCATCTCCTGATGATTTCAGGGGAGCAACGATGGGAACCAATATGGGGGCGTCCACATGCCGCCATCTTTTGGCAGGGTTAATACCCTGCTAGCACACTATATGAAGCAAACCCAACCTCTGAATGAAGAGGGCTCAGACCGTGAGCCCTCTTCCTACAACCCAACACTTCACCGTACATGTACGGCATGGAGCGTGAAGGGGTTAATGATCAACACATATTATTCCTCCCTGTATGGCTTAAAACTTTTAGGGAACAGGCATTTACAAGAGATAGCTTTATTATGTTTTAGGTTTTCTCCTAAAACATTATCTGGGGGGAATTAGCATTATAGGGATTTCCCTTTTTGCCATACAAATGTCTTGTAATTGTCTGAAATGCCAATTTGTGTACAAAAAATTGTAACGTTTTGTAATTACCTGGCTCAAGTTCCCACGTTGCAGCAAACATTGGTGCCCGGTCAATCAGAAGACCCCTATCCAATGAAAATTCTTTAAAAGCCCTTTGTCAGCAGTGCCCCAAATTGTTGCTCTATAGATCTGTAGTTACATATTTGAGTAAAGTGAAAATACTCCTATAACCAGTAATAAGATGTTTACCCTTCGTATCGCTTTATGTGAAGATAATTGTCTGTTCTAGGAATTCTCTCTCTGTGTTATGTAATGTTCTGTATTGTAACTCATTGTATGAGTACATTGTACTTTGGTGCCTGTTTATAAGTCAGTACTTGTTTTGTTGAGTTCTGGTATAGGCGGCTGTGAAGTGTTTTCTCTTATGTATGGAACAGAGGCAAAAGGTGAAAGAAATATTGTTTCCCAGCAATACAAATACAGTTCTAGGAAAGTTAGCAATAATTACATTCATATGTTTTATTTCAACTAGGGTTTAGAGTACTCCTACACCCAATTTACAACACAACTAGAATATTTCATGGGGGTATTTTTTAAAAACTGGTTAAGAAAATTACTAAATACGGTACATTTTTTTATTCAATTAATAAATGTAGCCATGGTGTGCCTTAGAAATTAGATAGTTGTCTTTGGATACAACCACCCCCACACCGTGGTGCCCAGACATGATCTATTGAGCCCGGCCAGACCACCTGGACTCAGCATTCATTACCTCAAGATGGTTGAGACATGCAGTAACTCCTGGACATTTCATATGCAAAAACAATTATTTTCTATGTGCAATTTCTTCAGCAATAGTGGTCGTATCCAAGGAGAGTAATCTTGTCTCTAAGGGACAGCATGATAACATTTATGGGAAAATATTAATGGGAAAATTAAGGTAGACGTGTCCAACTAAGAAGTTCCTTACACTTATACACTTTGATTGTGGCAATATACATTTATAAAAATTATTCTAATTAGCCCGGGGTGCTCCTGAGGTGATTCAAAGCTCCTTGTATTTAAATTTATTCTCTCACACGTTGCATTAGCTGTCCCGCCCGGTTCAACCCCCTTTTCCCCACAGTGTATAGAGCAGATGACTGATAGCGCAATGGGGGGAGTAAATAAATTAAATTACAAGGTGCTCTCAGGCGTTCCATGATGTAGCAGGAGCACCCCAGGCTAAAAAGAATAATTTTTATTATAAAAGAAGTCCTGAGACTTGAGTCCTGAAGTTCCCCGGGGGCCTCTTAGTAGGACACGTCTACCATCAGTAATACTGAAAGTAGATGTCCTTTAATGAAATAAATCATTGATTTATATGGTTGTGTGGTCCATTTATTATACATGATATAAATTATTTACTGTCTTCAACACTTTCTTGCAAAATATGCAAAAACAAAGCTAAAAACCTTTCATTTCTCGTGTAATATTTAGTATACAAATAAAATTAAGTCAGTAGTATGGGATCAACAGTACCACCTGAGGCCCAGTGATCCCCACTTAATAGTAACAAGCAATGTGCCCTGAAACACTTGTAATGTTTTTTTTTTCTCTAAAATGGGAAGACAACTTTTATTTATGAATGAAATGTACAAAGCGCAGTACTCCAGAATTTTCGCTTAACCTGGTAAATACTCTTTGCAGTAAATTTATTATGAGTTTTAGAAACTTTTTGCACCTTGTTGTAGACAGAAAATAGAATAGAAATAGAATAATAGAAAATGGGATAGTGACCTGGTATTATATGTATTATGCAAAAAATGCAAAAATGTTGACTCTAGGTGTGTCTTTATACAGCTAGGGTTTAGGGTCCCAAATATAGTTACCATACCTCTGCGTGTTGCCAAGTGGCAAAGAAAACCAGGTGAAAACCACAATGTGTGTGGTGAAGCGGATGGTACACCTCACTGATTGCCTCACTGCACATGTGCTAGATACTGGGTGACGGCGTAACAAAGCGCCTCCTCTCTCAATGCTTTAATGAAGCTGGAACACTCCGGCTTCATATTGCATGTTGTGCAGTGAAGCCAGGGTGTGCTACTCTGGCTTCATTGGCAGCACTATGCAGGAGCAGATAGTCCCAGACCGAGGTAATTTTTGTAATGCGGTCATGAACAGAAATCATACAGGACAATTTGGAACACTAAACCACCAGTGCATAAGGACCTATGGGTGGTTTAGTGCCAAATCCAGCTGACATGTTTATTTTAAGTTTATGACAAGACATATTTGGTGAAAGACATCACTTTCATGTTCATGAGGATAGATATAAAAGGAAAATCTTCAGTTTATATCAACTTGGCTTTTATCATTACTAGTACTGAGCTCTGTCCATATATTCAGCATAGTAGTAGTAGTATTGAGCTGTGCTCATATATACAGAATAGGGGTAGTAGTACTGAGCTGTGCCCATATATATAGAATAAGAGGAGGAATTTTGAGCTGTACCCATATATTCAGGATCCTAGGAGTAGTACTGAGCTGTGCCCATGTATACAGGATAGGAGTAGTAGCGCTGTGCTATGCCCATGTATACAGGATAGGAGTAGTAGTGCTGAGCTATGCCCATATATACAGAATAGGAGTAGTAGCACTGAGCTATGTTCATATATACAGGATAGGGGTTGTAGTACTGATCTGTGCCCATATATACAGAATAAGAGCAGGAGTTTTGAACTGTGCCCATATATACAGGATAGAGTAAGTAGTACAGTGCTTTGTCCATATATATACAGGATTGGAGGAGTAGTGCAGTGTTGTGTCCATACATATACAGGGGAGTAGTAGTATTGCAGTGCTGTGTATATATATATATATATATATATTTATACATATAGGATAGGAGTAGTAGTGCAGTACTAAGAGCAGTAAAACTACAGTGCTGTGCCTCTCTCTATATATACAGGGTAGGAGTGGTAGTACTATGCTGTGCCCATATATACAGAAAAGGTGTAGTAGTGCAGTGCTGTGCCCATATATATAAATATACAGGATAGGAGTAGTAGTGCAGTGTTGTGCCCATATATACAGAAAAGGTGTAGTAGTGCAGTGCTGTGCCCATATATATAAATATACAGGATAGGAGTAGTAGTGCAGTGTTGTGCCCATATATACAGAATAGGTGTAGTAGTGTTGTGCTACCGTATAGTGTAGGATGGGCATAGTAGGTCCTGAAAGGTCAATAGTAATACAGGTGTTTCGGGAGCTGGCACACATGTATTACGATAGAGAGCAGAGCAGGGCAGTGCTAGTCCCTGCATACAATTCTATCTGTGGAGCTAAAAGCTACTTAATGGGCCCCTGAAAGTCTGGGACCCTGGAGCCACCACTGCCCCTGCCCACCAGTAGCTGCGCCTCTGCTTTCCACTCAGCATTTTCTGATGAGGCAACTCACAAAGGGAAGCTGCATATATTTGGGATCCTAAACCCCTGCTGTGTAAGGACATGTTGGTGTTTTGATGCTCCCAATAAGCCTGATAAGTTTAATGACAGTCCACTTAAGATTTCTCTGCCTTCAAACCATAGATGTCGCCTATGCTTAGTTTAGTCTAGAACATGACAGATTCCCTTTAAAGTAGCCAGTTTTCCAGGTCACCTAACTATCCCCCATGGCACATGAGTCTTGAAACCTTGTGTATATAGTCCACTGCACTAAACTTCAAGTATATTTTAGGAGTATGGGGAGAAGCTAGTAGAGATGCCTAAGAAATCCTGAGACTAAGCAAATATTGGGAGATCATACAAACCCTTGGTGGGAATTCACATATGAATTCATAGTGACCTTTGTCCTCTGGGTTTTCACATACAATTCCCTTACACAGAGCATGCTGGGTTCACATAGTACCTAGAAACCTCTGAGCTCAACACAACAGCTTGTTATTTTCTGCAGGACACAAATACTCCGTCACAACTGATCCCTTGTTCAAGGTCTTCAACCAGGGCCTTGTCTTTGGATGTAGGTGTTTTTAGCAATAGATAATAATTAACCCAATCCGGCTGTTTTTCTCTCTTTTCAACTACATTGGGAAATGTCATTCAAAGTGACACGTGTTTTCTTTAGCTGCCTAGTTAAAAGCTTAAAGATAAGAAGTGAGAAAAAAACAAAGAAGGGTTAACTATGTTCCTTTGATGATGACTCAAGACAGAACTGGTAGCATTCCAAGTGCAAAAAAAACAACATGATTGATGTCTCACAGGGAAGGAGCATGTACCTATCACATGCGAAATAAGTCAAATAGATGACACGAGAGCGCGTTACTGTCAATAGCCATGTGGAAAAAGCTGCCCGTTTTTTTTCATTGCTTTAAGAATTTTAAAAATTTTGTTTGTGGAGGATTTGCAACTCAGCAAAAGTTCTTGACCAGGTACATGACTGAACTATTAGAATAGATTGTATCACTAACATACAAGTATAAGACACATATCACGATCATATGTCCTGTTAATTCTTTTATTTATATAGCGCACACAGATTACACAGCGCTGCACAGAGTTTGCCAAATCAGTCCCTGTCCCCAATGGGGCTCACAATCTAATCAACCTACCAGTATGTTTTGGAGTGTGTTAGGAAACCGGAGTACCCGGAGGAACCCACACAAACAAGGAGAGAACATACACACTCTTTGTAGATGTTGACCTGGATGAGACTTGAACCCAGGACCCCAGATGTTAAGACTTCTCTAATAAGGGGCTTTAAACTTTTTTTTAGTGAAATTTTAGTAAAATGTAGACTTAAATCACATATTGTAAATACGCTATGGAATTAGTAATCCATGGAAACGCAAGGAGAACATAGAAAATTCATGCAATGAAAAATAGCTATAGTGTAGCACCAGATCTACCAAGAACCTCCTACTAATTCAGTAATGCCAAAGCGCCAATCCTAATATATAAGCCCCATTGTCTTATGGTATTACCCTTCAATAGTAAATCACAGCTCAGTAACCACAACACAATAGCCAAGTACAAATTACAAGTTCAATATACCTTATTATAATCAATATTAAAACACCAGCAGTCAGAGTGACCTAAAAAAGTGAAGTGAACACAAATCCAAAATATGTAAAAGTACCTAGACAATTGACAATGGGGTCAATAAGATCTGGACAGCAGAACAGGGCACGTGGGAGAATGGGCTGATAGAAGTGGATGATTTGGATGGAAAGTGGGATTGCTGGTCGGCTTATAGAAGTATTGAGGTTTATGTATAGATGCACTTACAGTATATATTACTGATCTTACTTTTTCTTTTTTTTTTCTTTTTCACCTTTAAATTATGAAATGTATTTTTGTATGTGTTTTTTTTTCATTTTTGTATCATGAAATTAAAATAAAATGTAAAAAAAGTACCTAAACAATCAGATATAAAGTTGACACTAACAGTACAATAGTAACAGTAAGACTATTACAGGTGAAGATGAACACTATTATTGCAGATCAGAGATCAGAACAAATGTTGTATATAATTGGCATCATATAATAATGTACCCCCACCTTGCAAAAAAACGCTAATGAATATGGCCGAATAAGCAAAAATTAAGGCAATGGGGCATATTTACAGTGCAATCTGAATTATATGCAGTTTGCCTGTGTAGTGTGCAGGGGGCGCCAGATTCAGGATTTATGGCGCACTTTCTTCATGTATCTGGTGCCCCCTGCACTGCCCCGACAGAGTGCACCAACTTTTTTTGGTGCACCTTTAACATGGGGTGTGCAGCACAATTCTGTCAGACTTTGCAGGTTAAATCTGACGCATGGTCCGACTGAGCATTGGAAGGCTGCTAATTTGTGCCGCAGCTGCTGCACAAAACGGTCGCTTGCGACACAAATGTGGTGCAGACACTTCTTAAATACCTGTGCAAGCAGTTTGCACTAAAAAGTATGTGCAAAATCTAAAAGAAAACTGGCGTACGGCCCTTAGTAAATGTGCCCCATAATGTATAACTCTGGATTGTCCACCACAGCACCCGACGTCCACTTCCTCAGGGGGTACTATTGTCTTTTGGGGATATTTTTGTACAGATTTTGAAGAAATTTTTGCAACGCTAGGTGAAAAACTACCACGTGCCACCATTTTTTTTTAATACACAGCCGCACTAAAAGTAGTTCGCGATTTTACAAAAAGATAGTATACACTAAAAGCATTTAGTCAAAAAGTTACTGTTGGACCCATAGTGCTTCAATGAGAGACTATTATCTGGATAATTTGGCCCAACACATTCTATGTCGGCTCTATAACAAACACTGTTACAAAGTGAGGCACAATGAAAACAGGAACAAAAGGGCTAGAACTTTGTCCTGAGAAGGGCTGGGGGTGACGCTGGACATGACGTTATTTGGGAAAGTAATCATTAATTCTATGAGGCATAGGAGAGAGGGTTCATGTGAACTTCAGTTCATGAAGTGATCCAAACAAGTTTACTAGTGGCTATAATCCTAGAAAAACAAGAAACTTTTTGAGCTTGCGGAGTAGAAGGGGTAATTTTTTTTGTGGAACGAGCTGATGTTTCAATTGTTACCATTTTGGGAACTATCTGTTAACTTTTTACTATAAAATTTGATGATAAAAAAGGATCTATTTTATTTTTTTTTTGCAGTTTTTTTAAATTAATTTTTTTATTTTAAGGCCTCTTAGGGATTTCCCTTATACAATACAGACAGTCCCCAGGTTACATACAAGATAGGTTTGTTCTTACGTTGAATTTGTATGAAAGTCATAACTGTACATTTTATAATTATAGCTCCAGATAATTTTTTTTTTTCCACTGACAATTGGATTTTCTATGCCAAAAAACTGGCATACAAACACTGTAAAATATCCTCCCATGATTTTTGGTGCTGAATATTAAAACTTTAGAATCAAAAGTCCCCCAAGAGACTCACAAAATTAGTTCAAAATCACAAATTACTTTTTTGTTCCAGAAAAACATATAGCTTATTAGAAAACAAAACCCATTGTCAGCACCTGTCCAGCAACCACACAACCACAACCAGGCTTGGCGCTAGCTGTCAGACTAGACAGGTGGTGGCGAACTCACCCTGCGACGTCCCTGCCTAAAGCAGATGAACCACCCTGGTAAGGGCGAACCCACTATCAGGAACCTAACTGATGGTCCCTGAGCAACCCTACAAAATGAAGGGGGAAACTTACTTCGTCTGGCAGCTGCTGGATGGTGGAGCGGACAGGTAACCAGGATACAGATATAGGTCAGTGTTCACACTAGGAGATAAACGATACTGAGGGACAAACAACACATACAGACAAGCGGAGTCAAACAAACCGGGTCAAAACCAAGATGGCGGCAAATGTAAAGATTTGTATAGCAAATAGAATGGTCAGTAGGCAAAGCAGAAGTCAATACACAGAATAGCAAGAAATGCAATGGCAAGAGCACTAGATACACAGATTAGACTGCAATAACCAGCACCAAATGAAGGGGCTGAGCAGAATATAAGGCAGTAATGGACACTACCTCCAGCACTGACTGGCTCAGCCGTCCATCACTCAAACCGCATCTGCAGGCAAAACAATCACAGAGACACACCCAGCTTTCCCAGGATCAGAAATGGAGCTGTCAATCACAGGCAGCACTGGGTGCCTGATCTTTTAGCCCCTACTTTGGGCTAACTTCTATTCCTTCCTAAATGGAGGGGAATAAATCAAATAAAAGTTACAGTGTGAACATAGTCTAACATTAGGGCCATTGGCCTCAGTTCTCCAAACTCTGCTCCGATTACTTGTTCCATCTGCTGTCTCCTGAGAAAAACTAAACATTTGTGGAAAGATGAAGTGAAAATCTTATACATAAAGTTTAATGATCCACATTCTCTGCAGAATTTGCTGCTCGCAGTAGTTCGAATGAACTTCTTCCAGATTACAGATGTCACAACTACAATTGGCAGGACAGCGCGTAGATTAAAATATGCTGCGCTGAGAAGATAAGCGTCTGCTTTACGCTGTATATCTGTCACGCTGTGTCAGTTTTTGGGCTCTTGTCCATTAAGCTTTTGGCCAATGCGAGTGATTTCTTTCGACAAGCGAAGAAAGCTTTGAAATCAAGGCTGTAGTAGAAAGTTGCTGATTCCATCGCACAACCCATATTAAGTCCAACTAGATTACAAATGAGTAAAACATGGATCATTAATCTACAAACTCAATTAAGATTTTGTCACAATGTGTAACAGATTTATTATATAACTCGTTGTGACCATAAAACGTGGTGTGACTTTGCAGTAAGAGGAGTTTTCTTCCAGGTAAGATGGTCATCTGGTTATTATCTGATGTGGCGCATATTAAAATAAATCAACTGTAACTATAACAAAGGGAGTTATGTAGTAACAAAACAACTTGGATATAAAGCAGGTCATGTACTGGTATTCAAGATGTAGATTTTATATAAACCAAGAAAAAAATCAAGTCTTATGGTAGAGTTTATTGCATGGAAGCAACAGCACTACACACAATCAGATGAAACACACTACTGTGTCATTGAACAGATTTGACCTAGGGCTACGCCTAAAAACCTGGTCTAAGTGGTCCCCTGGTTTTCCTTCTTTAATTCTGTTATGAACATCTAGACATTGTTACAAGGAACAACCGGGTTGCTACCTCTTGCTGCTTCTAAGAGTAGTCCCCATTGAGAGACAGCCGACCCAGGAGGGTTATGAGACAGGGACAGACAGAAATGTAGTCAGTGGACAAAGCTAAGGTCAGGATAGGCAGAATATGTGTGTAATGGAACAAAAACAACTTAGACAATATGGTAATCAGACAGAGTCAGAGAAGACTACTAATATGGACAAACCATAGCAGACTCAGGCACCTATGAAAGACATTAGAACCTAGATTCCTTATTGCTTAGAAACCTTGTAATAAATGGCTCAAAAGGAAATCTACCATAATAATAAAAATAATCTTTTTTATTATAGTGACATCATATTCTGTAGCGCTTTACAAATCATAGGGAACATATACAAATAAAATACTACATTTCAGAGTACAGTCATATGAAACAAAAGAAGAGAGGGCCAAGCTTACAGATGAGGGGTTGACACAAGAGGTACAAGAGCCAATGGTCCAGCCAAAATTCTGCTGCTTGAACCAGCCATCAGCTGCCATCTTATATACAAAGGTCAAAGTGACTGCAGAGAAGCCTGGAGTTGTTGCCTATCTGGAGGAGGAAAGAGGATGGCTTAGTAAAGAGAGTGTTGACATTTCATGCAGTCAGCGAGTGTGATAGGCTGCCTAAAGAGATGGGTTTTAAGAGCACGTTTGAAACTTTGGAGGTTGGGTATTAGTCTAATAATCCAAGGGAAGGTCATTCCAGAGAATTGGTGCAGCTCGAGAGAAATTCTGGAGACGAGCATGAGAGGTTTGAATTAAGGTAGAGATTAATATGAGACCAGTGGCAGCTCAAAGAGCATGGGTGGGAAATAGACTGAGATGAGAGAAGAGAGTTGGGAGTTGCAGCATTATGCAGAGCTTTACGGATGAGGGTGATTATGTTAAACACAATTTGGAAGGAGACAGGCAGACAGTACTGTGATTGGCACGAACTGGAGGCATCCGTGTAGCATTTGATCTGAAAGATGAGCCTGGCTGCTGCATAAAGAATAGATTGTAGAGGAGAGAGTTTAGTGAGTGGAAGACCGATTAGTAGGGAGTTACAGTAGTGAATCAAACAACAATTAGCATTTTAGAGATTCCAATTGTCAGAAATGGACAGATTTTGGAGATCGAGAAATAAATTGGACATTTGACAACTTCTGTCGTGCCTCAACCTTCTCCACCAGTTGTCTGAACCAGATTAGTGCGCGCACTGGGTATTTCGTAAAGGAAATCTACCATCTAATTCAAGTATGATAAACCAGGGACACTTACTCATAGATTCTTATATTTGTTATCCATGGCCTCCTTCCTTCTAAAATTATGCCAGAAGGACACTGGGGGGCATTATCAGAGCCAATACGTTGCTTTACAGGCTGTTATACTGTGCAGGAGCACTCCCCCCTCTAACTGTTTGAGATTACAGTGCTGGGAGTATGGAGGAAGGAGAGACTGTGTAACATCCGGCGAAGCAGCAGAGGTGCTCTTATAATGCCTCCCAGAGTCCTTCAGGCTCATTAGCATAGTTTTACAAGTTGATTTATTAGAAGGAAGGGGTCCAGGGTTAACAAATACAAAGATTACCACAGTTACGGTGCCTGGATCTATGAGTAAGTGTCCTTGGTTTATCGTGCTTGATTTTTATGGTAGATGAACTTTAAGAAATACCCAGTGCACCTACTAACCTGGTTTAGGCAATTGGTGGGTAAGGGTGCATGACAAGTATGGACATAATATACCCGATTAAAAAATAAATAAATCGGTAACTTGTTATGATAATATGTTGTCTTTTGGCGACCATAAACAATATTCAGTATCACCAATGCTATATCACCACAGTATAAAACAATACAGTAATAGCTGTTTATTAACTTATTTTAACTACTTTCTGTTTTCTGCATTTCCATTTTTTCCTCCCCCTCTTCCAAGAAGCATAACTTGTATAGTTATATAACCATATGAGAGCTTGTTTGTTACAGAAGGAGATGTATTTTTATGGCGCCATAAAATGTACTATATATTATGTATGGGGAAAACAGGAAGATAAATTGTAACTGAAAAAAACAATTCTGTTGTTGTGCTTGATGTGTTAGTTGTACTGTATTCACCTTGTGCTAAAGGTGAAATGTGCTCTGTGGGTCTGTATGATTACAATATTACCAAGTGTTTGTTTTGTGTGAAAAATACCTGTTTATTTCAATATTTTGAACCTATAGTGTGTTGTGGTATCTATAAGGATTATTTTTATTGTTGATTTTTATATGTAAAATGTGGGAAACTGTAGCTACGGTACAATATGTGTGCCTGTTTAATTTTTGTATTGTTAAAACAATAAAAAAAATGTTTAAAAAAAAAGTTTGTATAAAGTCATGGAGGCAAAGAGCTCAGCAATGAAGTCAAGTTCTCCCTTTCACTCTAATTAACAGCCCAGGGACATCATATCCAGCTTTTCTAAACTCAGTCTCACAGTAAAGAGCATGTCCTGAAGCCTGGATAGCTTCAGGTTAGTGCTCAACTCTCCACCTATGTGACTCTACCCAACCAATTTATATCTCATTTCAAAGTTCTGGATGAGGCCACCGCACTGGGCCATGAAAGAAACATGATCTGGAAGGTGTTAAAGGGGTCGTCCACTTTCAGCAAATATTTGATATGATTTGTGTGAGGAAAAGTTATCCAATTTTCCAATGTTCTTTCTGTATCAATTCCTCACAGTTTTCTAGATCTCTGCTTGCTGTCCTGCTATAGGAAGCTTCTATGTTTACTCCAGTGGATAGAAATCTGTCCATGTGATGTGATGGAGGTGTATGAGCCATTAGTATCACACAGCTCCTATTATTATCTGTGATAATAGCGGCTCCTGTACCTGCATGTCCATCAGTGACGGACTGGGAATTTAAAGTGGCCCTGGAAAAAACTGTAAAAGTGGCCCCATTATGTGGGCGGGGTCAAAACAAGTAGGCGTGGCCTTGTGATGTGGGTGGAGTTACTAAACTCCATAAAATCTGTTTATAGGTGGTCTAAATCAACATGTACACTGCAGAGAAAGAGACTCATACTGCCTTCCTTGTAAAGGAATAACACTTCTATTTTAAGAGCACACAACTTAATACTGCCATATATGTACACTAAAAACATGGGATTTCTCCCGGTGGGTCTTATGGCCAGTCCGCCCCTGATGTCCATCACATCACAATGGACAAATTTCTATCCACTGGAGTAAATATAGAAGCTTTATATAGCAGGACAGCAAGCAGAGATCTAGAAAACTGTGAGGAATTGATACAGAAAGTATATTGAAAAATGGTATAACTTTTCCTTACACAAACAATATCAATTATATGCTAAAGGGGACAACCCCTTTAAGGAGTTTGACAACATAATGGTGCTAGTGGTCTGCTGACAGTTTACCTTTAAAGTACTACCCTGTCCTTACTCCGTGAATAAACACTGGAGGGCTGCTTTAAGGACTATACGGGTCATTTATTGCCTTATTTTTGCCATTTTTTTTTTGGTACATTTAACATATTTGCGTCTAAATTTGCGATTTTTCCATTCGTCTAGCAAAGTTAGCTGTGCAAGAATTTTGTAGTGTTACACCTGATATTCCTATGAAAAAATTGCAATTTTTAGCGCAAATCATGTTTAAAATTCAAGCAAATAATCTCCAGTCCGGGCCAGACATAGAAAAAACTTGCAACTAGATGAATTTGCAGAAGAGTTTGAGACTTTTGTAAGTCAGACTCAGCTGCCTGATATATCAACCTCTAAGATAAATTAAACAAGTCCAAAACCCGGAAAGAAACAAGAAAAGACACGCACAAATGTCCTGACAAAAGATAAATGACTCCCAATGTGTTTTATTGTATGCCATAAAATATGTCCTCATATCAAAATGCTGCCCTAGTTAAATCTCTGTTGCCACATTAAAATTATAGACTGTGCCAAATGAGAAACTTTTTTTTCTCATTTAAGGGAACAGAGAGGGAAAAGTTAAAATGTTGAGGGCAGAGATGGAGGGAGTAGTGCAGAATACAGGGATTCTCTCTTCAAGGTGCTTTGAATGTTATTTACTATCCGCTCATGTCTTGAATTAGGACCCCCAACTAGTCCTAATACGATTACATTGACTGCAAATGTAATGCCGGGACATGTCGGGTCCTCCCAATGTTCTCTGCAGCGGCTAATACACACAAGTCCAAAATGTGAACATGCCCTCTTACTTTATAACCAACTTTATGATTTCCATGTAACACACAAGCCTTAACGCTATGGAGAGGATTTATAAATGTACTTGCGCCACAATTTTGGTGGTTTTGCAACAAAAACCTAGTTACCAAGGCTTTTAGACCTTTTTTTGGCACTTTCCCGACTTATCCGATTAAGGGGGCGTGGTGTGTGGGAGATGGGCATGACACCAAAAGTAAGGGGCGTGGCTTGCAGGAATTATCCATGGGTCCAAAATTCTGGCACACAGTTTAGACCAACTAAAAGTAGGTCTAAAGTAGGAATTGACAGTCTTATCCAACACCAGAATTCATCATCACAGTGATTAAAAGACTAGTGTTTTCCAGCTTGAAACTGGCGAAACCTGAGACACATTGTTAAATCCCCCCCTATGTCAGAATTATTTTATGTCTGACGTGCCCCGCACACCTATAATAGTCTCCAGTGCAGTTCAATCAAAGTTTCCCCTATTTTTACAAAAAAAATACGGCTGACAAAAACCCTTCTGTACAAAAAGACCCCTGACAAAAAACAAATCTGCTAATTTTTAGGGTTAAAAAAAAGACAAAAATAAAATAAGAAAAAATAAAATAATAATTACCGTGTCATGGTTTTAAGCATAAAATTTTGGATGGATTTTTACCTAAATTATATCATCTCAATTTAAAATTAAATTCCTAGTGAAAGATCCGCCAGCGTCATAGTAAATTCAAAGTAAATCAGTAGAGATTTGATACCATTGATGTCTGATTGACAAATCAATAGCGTAATAACCCTCCCATTTAACAAGAAGTTTCCAGGGGGTCAGGGTTGAGTCTCTGGAACACAACGCTGGCTTATTGAGCTGTTTTTCAGTTACATTGTACCAAACATGTTTGTGACATTACCTTTGATCGACAGGAGCTGTTTTTTTTTCTTTTGACCAAAGTAATTTTTTTCTATGGGTCCAAAGGTCATAAAGCAGGTTTTTCAGTGGAAAACAGGAGGCCCGGGACAGTATAAATAGTGCTGAAGGCGTACAGTGAGAGACAGTACTCATAGAGATACAGACAGCCTCAAATAGCTCTAGAGCCCTAGAGATTCAATGAACTCAATGATGGAGTATGGAATGGATGGTCTCCACCACTCTGGGGTCCAAATGGTCCAATACCTTCAGATGAACTACAAGAGTTCTCAAGACTGGTTCATGTTCATCTCCTTTGCTGCTGATTTAAGAAATACTTTCTTCATTTTCTTCCCCATCTGGTTCCACCTTTGTGAGTCAGTGGGCATCAAACTCATCTGGGTGGCGGTGATTGGGGACTGGCTCAACCTTGTCTTTAAATGGTGAGTATATGATAAAATGTTATCATATTATATTTTATTAAGTAAAAGCCACATCAAATTTTAGCCTATTAGGTCAATCCATTTTGATATCTGAAAAAATGGGCATAACATTTTTTGGGGGCAATTGGGATATAACATTAAATATATAATAGAATCATGAGGACATCAATGTATAACAAAAACTGCATTGGGCACAGGTGAACTCTGTTATTAGTCAAATTGAAAATTTCATGTTCTAAAATTGTTCTTTAGATCTTCAATACGTAATAATAATAATTACATATTCATACACAATGTAAAGTCACAAATGTGACATTCCTACAGCGTCAGACCAATACTAAGAATTTTATTAGTTTAGATTTATATTGATTTTCCATATTCCTTTTCATTTTTCAGGATTCTTTTTGGACAGAGACCATATTGGTGGGTTCACGACACAGATTACTATGGAAATACAACAGCTCCAGTCATTGAACAGTTTCCTGTGACATGTGAGACCGGCCCAGGTAAGAAAAAAACAAAATGCTGGATGTGACATTGATCTGTCCCCTTCATTGTCCATTGTTCCTCTCTCCGATAACATATAATTAATGAGCACTCACATCTTACTATGTCAGGAACTGGAACATTAGAGGTTTCACCTCTTCTACACAAACACTTTGCCAATTACGGCGAGAAATCCAAAATCTTTTTAAAAACAAATTTCACAAAGAACATTGAGTATTACACATTCATAAAACGTTAAAGGGGTTGTCCGGCCACCAATGGGGGTTTTTTTTACGCTCCTGGACAACCCCTTTAAATAAATAACCTAACTGTCCTCTCTTATAGTCCTCTATTACAATATACAGTTTGATATACAGTATATATATATATATATATATATATATATATATATATATATATATATATATATATGTCAATGTAATGTGTATGCTGGAATTATGTTTTACTTAATTTACTCTTTTACTTTACTAGGAAGTCCTTCAGGTCATGCGATGGGATCTGCTGGAATTTATTACGTCATGGTAACAGCTATCCTTACAATCATGTTAAAGAAAAGGGAATCCCTGTTTACAAGCTGGTAAGTACTGTAGGATGTATCTACAATACATAATATAACACAAATTGTATAGTAGTTTAAAAACCCCTTAAACCCCAAACCTATTAGTTTTTATAGCTTTTGTGTCTCCATATTTAAGAGCCATAGGGGGGCATTTATTATTGCCTTTCAAATGGAAAATATGCAGTGTTTTTATTTTTTCACTCCCTGTGCCTCTTGCACCTGAAGTTATGAAGTGTCGGCACCACAATATTGGTGTTTTCCAACACTCTCGACTATTTTTGGGAGCAAATTTTTGGCGGCACTTGTGAATCCACCATTTTTCTGGTGCTTCTATTTTTCCAACATAACGCAAAAATATCCCAGCTAAAAGCTGGTGAAGGGAGTTCTAAACCTTTTAGTCCGTGTGCACAATTCAATAATCACTTGCGCCACAAACTTACATCCCACTGAAAAATATAGAACGGTTCTAGCGCCTCCCTGAACCAAAAATAAGTAATGCCCCTCATAATGTTTAGTATTTCCCTATGAACATAACTCTATCAGGGCTTGGTTTTAGCACAATGGGTTGAATTTTTTTGTAATTTACCCCATTTTTTGGTACCACTAACATTTTTGCTTTTACTTGTTTTTACTTTAATTATCTTTTTTTGTGAGGAGGGTGGGACATTTCTTTTCATACATTGTTCATCTATTTTCATTAATATTAAGTCTTGTATTGGGCTTTATTATTCAATCATTCAACAATCCATATTTTGGCTTGGCATAATAGGCACATAGCAATAGAAAGCCTGAAAGCATTCATTAGGGCCAATGGCTTCCAGTGCAACTCAATTGGATCTTACACTGCTAATGTACTGAAAGAGGGGGTGGCTTTCCTACAACACCTTAAATATAATGGTTTCTTTCAGTTGAGGTATCTAAGGGGTTTACCATGATTTTGTCAGAATCACCTTGCGCCATTGTGTATTCCTTGTATAAACTACCGTATTTTTCGGACTATAAGGCGCACAAAAAATCCTTTGATTTTCTCAGAAATCAAAGGTGCTCCTTATAGTCCAGTGCGCCTTATATATGAACCTTACTTACAGACAACAGCTGCCTTGAACTGTGCACAGGTCTGCCACCTGCTGGTCGTTCATCCTTATAATCAGGTGCGCCTTATAGTCCAGTGCGCCTTATATATGAACCTAGACATTTTAGCAGGCATTTATTGATGGTGCGCCTTATACTCCGGTGCGCCTTATAGTCCGAAAAATACTGTATGTAAAAGTTATAAATTAAGCCAACATGAAATAATTGTGATCTAATCCCTACATGGAATTCTTTGTTTTCAGGTGTCTGCGGGGAGCACTTTGGACTGTGTTTTGGGCTGTCCAGGTCTGCGTTTGCCTTTCTAGAATCTTCTTAGCAGCACATTTCCCCCACCAGGTTGTGGCTGGAGTGATTTCAGGTGTGTAATGTTAATATGATAAAAGTCCGCTTCTTTATTTAGTCTGTGATAAATCAGAACCAGGGATTAGAAATGGGTCTTGTTGCATTTTTTTGGATTAAGATTTGACTCTATGAATTGTTATTGTAAATGAGTCCAGTCCTTGACCTACAGTGTGATTAAAGATTGAATCCTAAGTTATGGTTCACCCCCTGATGCACCGTGTCTAATAAAACCATAGTTGGAGTGAAGATAGGAAATTCCAGAATCTTTCTACCTAACTCATGTTGCTACATTTGTGGAGTAGAACTTGTACAGAGGAAAGTCCATCCAATTTCAGTTACATAGCGAAAACATAATTTTGGCTTCTCTACACCCCATTATAAATCATGTAACGGGAAAACCACTGCCAGAGAAATACACACTGAAGTCATTAATCTGCTTTTGCTTAATTCTAGTAGATAAATGAATCTAAGTTCATAGAAGTAGCCTAGTAGCATAGGGGAATTCATTATTAAAATTTGTCTTTGACTTGGTTGTCTATGCTCAATTCCATTTTTGGAATTTTGTGGCTTTTGTGGCTTTACCTATGCAGTGTATAAAATACTCTAAAATTATATACATTTTTATATGTAGCTTGACCTAACCAAGCCACAAATCCAGAGACATACCATTGTGTAAATGTTGTGTTAATAGGTAGCACGTTGCTATGAGCAGCTCATATACTTTTTCCGTTCTAGTAAGATGTTTCCTGTTATTTATGTATGTGAATGGCTACTGAGATCTAATCGCTGCCCCGTTCCCTTTTACACAGGCATGGTAGTGGCTGAAGCATTCCATCATACACAATCCATCTACAAGGCAAGTCTCAAGAAATACATCCTTACCACCCTTTTCCTGTTTTCCTTTGCTCTGGGATTCTACCTTGTTCTTAAATCTATGGGTGTGGACCTCCTGTGGACATTGGAGAAGGCTAAGAGATGGTGTGAAAGACCCGAATGGATCCATATTGACACTACTCCTTTTGCCGGCCTCCTTAGAAACCTTGGAATCTTCTTTGGCTTAGGACTGGCTCTCAACTCCAAACTTTACCAAGACAGCTGCCGGGGCAAACAAGCAAGCCAGTTCACTTTCCGAATTTGCTGTATCGCAGCTTCTCTTTTTGTTCTACATCTTTTTGACTCTTTTAAGCCACCCACCAAAGTAGAATTTCTGTTTTACGCCCTGTCATTCTGCAAAAGTGCTGCCGGGCCCCTTGCCGCTGTAGGAATTGTCCCTTACTGCGTTTCTCAACTTCTTCACCCACACAGTAAAAAGATTCTCTAGGGTGTTTTTTTTTTCCAAAACGTTTTTATAGAGCGTAGCATTTTTTTTTTAAGCCTTACCAAAGTATGAGACGTGACTGTGTAATGCCAACATCCAACACATGACTCCACTGTTTAGGATGAATATGTGATCAGATACAGAGAATCTATCATTTAGGAATACCACAGTCAGCAGAACGTACTGTAACCATCTCCATCTCTTTGGTGGCCAAAAATTTGTCATGGACTTGTTGAGGAACCCTTGGAGCATCAATTTCAAATAGTGATAAAGACTGTAGACATTGAAGTTTCCAGAAGCTAGTACCCTTTGGCACCATCACCACATCTCTATAGAGAAGTTTGGATGTTTCATATTGAAGTAGTTTACAATCCTTTAGGTTATTCTAAACTTACTACATAAATCAATATCCTCCAACTTATAGATGTACTTTGATCCCGGGAGTCTTAGGAGTTGAAGATTTGAAGCCATTCATTGACAGTGCAGTCCTTGATATTTTTAGAAGTACTAGGAATTATTAATGCTCTTTTCACATTGTATCAGTCCTGACCCTTATGTAAACCACCTGGGATTAGGAAATATGAACGCCCTTGCCTCTGTCTCGTGAATAGAGGGGTTGTGAATATGTTTTAACATATGGACCAGGAGCTATCGCGGCCTATATGCTAAGCAGTCACTACAAATACCATGTTTAAAGAGCCCAAAATATAACATGTTACCAGGTTGTAGCATGTCAACTAGCATTTTTTTTAGTTGTTTTTTTAAAATAGTTAGCATCGTTATTAATATATATATTTATTCACACATTAGCACCTGATGTTATTTGGTTATTTTGACCACAGCAGAGATTGTTAACTGTGTAAAGTTTCACTAAAATTTTTTTGAAAAAGTTGATATTTTTTATTAAAAAAAAAGAAAATACATCAAATATTGTGTTCTGTCATATGTTGTTTTACAAGTATATGGAAATTAATTAGTGATAATTGGAGACAAAGTTGTTTCCTTACAGGGGTATAACCTGAAACTGCAGGCACCCATAGAAAAATCTGTGATAGCACTCTCCCTCCTATCCTCCATACCATAATGTATAGATTATAGTACTATCCTTCTCATATGGAAAAGAAATACCTTATGGGCCCTAAAATAATTGCTAGGGTTATGACAGATTCATGAAATGGGACGTACAAGCCACGACAAAATTATAAAGGTGGTAGGAGCTCAAGGGAAAACCAGGCAGACGGGAGGAGAACAAATTTCCAAGCAGATCTTATCATTGGTCAGATCCAAACCCAGGCTCCAAGTACTGTGGGGGATATTTATCAGTGCTTGCACACCAGTTTTTTGGCATACAAGCCTTAAAATAACAATTCGTTGTGCCCCGCAAAAAAATTTGATTATTTGCACCATAGCAAGTGGGCAGGTGCCAGGTGGTGGAGTGGGCCGGTGTAAGGCATTCCTGCCCCGCGCCTGTGCACTAGACATAGCTTGTGCCAGGACTTGGCAGCTGCCCAATGGATATATCAGGAGACTAGGGCCTCTAGGTATATCCAGCGCCGTTGGAGGGGTCGGAAGAACATCACGAGCAGACGCACCATGCACTAGTGCATTATAAATACCCCACTCTTTATGTGTTCTGTTAAATATTATATTTTATTTCCATATTACATTTAGAAGGAGATGCCTAGGCATGTCTAGTATATGCATTATATAAATGACGCACACATTTTTTGCATGGTAAACTAGATATGAGTCACTTCCCCAAATATTACACATAACTGGCTATTCCATCTATAAACTTGTCTCAGAAACCCGTATCTGTCCTTTATGACCTTCTTATCAGGTTTACATTAATAAATGTGGGCCAATGTGTGTATATATAAGTATATAAATGAGTGTATGAATGTGTGTTAACAGGTTAGGTTAACATTTTTTCAAGAGGAAGGGGGACCCCATGCAAAAATCTGCTATGGGGCCCAGCCTCTCTTAGTTACACCCCTGTCCCCACTGGCTGCTAGTTTAGGTGATATGGGGAGGACTTGTAACCCTTTATCAGGAAACATTATTAGTCAAGGGGGCCAAAATCTGATGACAGGTCCTCTTTAAATACTCTTTTTTTAGGCTTTTGAGCATTTTTCTTACAAATAAGGAAAGATTAGTGAAAATTGTCAAAAATACACTTTTAGCAACCAATCATAGTGAGATTTTCATTTTCAAACCCTGAATATAAAATTTTAGCTGGACTCTTATTATTTGCTTTAGAACGTTATATATTGTTTAGAGTGTTATATATATTCATATATATATATATTTTTATATATAATTTTAGTGTTTATATATTTATTTAGAGTGTTATATATTGTCCCCATAATGTTCTATATACATGTATATTAGCAATTCATTCCTATAATGTTTAAGACATTGGGGTACATTTACTTACCCGCTCCTGCGGAGTTAACTAAAAGTGCGTTGTCCAACGATAATGCACTGTGGCGCGATTCACTAAGATCGTGCTACCGATATCCTGCATGTGTCGCTCCCCGCTCAGGTCCGACAGAGTTCACCACCTTTTTAGTGGTGCATGTAAGTGCTTGGTCTTGCGTCACAATTTGAAAGTTAAATCCTGCACTCAGTCTGAATCACACAATGCTCACAATACACATGTACACAAAAGCCTTTTCAGGACCTTTGAAAGTCCTCCAAAAGTCCTAAAAGTACAGATTGAAAGCAGGCAGAAGGGCACATCCTCCATTCTCCAAAGAGGATGAGTAAGAGTGTCAGAAATAGCTGTGAGAGGAGATAGGGAAAAACAATTAAACCTTAGCCAACACCTTGAAGGTTTCTATAGGTGAATGGGGTTAAGTCAATGGGGCTCATTTACTAAGGGTCCACGGGACCGCACTTTCGACGTGTTTCCCGAATATTTCCGTCTTGCGCCAAATTGTCCCAGGTTTTTGGCGCACGCAATCGGATTGTAGCGCATCGCCGCCAGTTTGCACGCAACAGAAGACGGGGGGCCGGCCGTCGGACAACCCGACGGATTCGGACAAACTGCGGAATTTAAAAACGGAATTGTGTCGCAAGATCAGCACTCACACCAGGAAGAAGCAGGTGAACTCCGGCGGACCTCGGAGCAGAAGCGTCGCATGCAGGAACTCGGGCGCACAGACTTAGTGAATCGCGGCAGACCTGAATCCACGTCGGACAAAGCACTGCCGGATCGTGACAGGACCGGGTAAGTAAATCTGCCCCGATGTCTATGTGTATGCACCTAACAAGAATTGGCAGCCTATATGAGTGATGGCAGAACATGTCAGTGCTATGTAGATGTTTTTAACACATTTATTTGTGGACCACAATAACTTTCCATGAAATACTATACATGGCTTAGAATTCTGATAAATACAAATTATTACCAGTAATTTATTGTCTATATGTAATTTAACAATAAAAAAATTTTGGTTTATATACACATCTGCTTGTGCATGATACATAATTTAACTTATTGGATGTGTGGACACCTCTACACTCAGTGGGGGTCATTTACTAAGGGCCCGATTCGCGTTTTCCCGACGTGTTACCCGAATATTTCCGATTTGCGCCGCTTGTACATGAATTGCCCCGGGTTTTTGGCGCACGCGATCGGATTGTGGCGCATCGGGGCCGGCATGCGCGCGACAGAAATCGGGGGGGCGTGGCCGAACGAAAACCCGACGTATTCGGAAAAACCGCCGCATTTAAAATCCGAAAATGTGTCGCTTGGGGAGCGCTCACCTTCACCTTCTATGGGATGGTGCATTCCGGGGCGTTAAGATTATTTTCGGCGCTGCAGCGCCACCTGGTGGACGGCGGAGGAACTACCATCTTAAATCCCAGCCGGACCCGAATCCTGTGCAGAGAACGCGCCGCTGGATCGCGAATGGGCCGGGTAAGTAAATGTGCCCCAGTATATTTGCCCCTCCTCTATTTGTAAGCCTTGTTCATTTGTCATCTGTCCAAACCACCTGTAGTAAGGACATAACTGCAGTCTTCAGCCAACCTGTTATCTATAGAAGCGGAGTAACAACATAATCTAGGACATGCAGTCCATAGGACATGTTGTTCTACAAAGCCTCACAATGCAGTGCAAATAACTTCCTCTAACCTCATGCACAAAAATGACACAAAGTGGTTGAATTAAAGAGATTGGGGGATATTTGCTATGGACCTTGCGCCAGTTTTCTGTCAGACTTTGCACATTTTTTTATGCGAAAACTGCTCGCACATGTCTGCGCCATTTTGCAAACAACAGGCAGATAATGGACCTGAGATATAGATAGGCTCATCTGGGGCAAAACTTTAGCTCATAAACCTACCACTGTATCCGAACCCCTCAGCCATCTGTAACCGCTTGGCCAAAAGCTATGGAGCAAAATCACACACATTTTATCATTAACAGATGTGGATATGTGGATATACTTTGCATTTGTTAAATGTATTCCCTGAAATATTAAGACTAGAATTGACATGACATGATTGGTACTTCTGTTGCTTATTGGCAATTTGGGTTGGCTGACAGCTCTAGACTGATTCAAGTCTCTAAACACCTAGTCATCTCTCCAACACCAAAAAGCTCATCAACCCGAAACAGTTAACCTCTTTCACCACGCCCACCACTAGCCACAATACCACAATGGCCCACTCCTCTGGGCTGATTGAGGAGAAGAGGCCGATTGCTGGGTACTGGGCAGTCAAAAACCTTTGGTGATACTTTAGCATGTCCATCCAATCAAGCCATATAAGTTTAATAAAGTCTTCTACTGATGGAATTTTCCATAGACCGGCCAATGATTAACCTTTGCTGGAACAAAACATTTAAACAAATCAAATGAATGAATTCCAAGAATTCATGTGTTTTTCTAACCTCTGGTATTTTTAAAGGGATTTTTTAATTTAAAACCCACATTCTCTATTACCCCAAGATAGCAAAAAGGAGATTGCATAGAAAGCTAGGGACGCACATTGATGTCAATGGCCTTTGCGTAATATACTTTGACTTTTCCACTTTGTCAGCATTCGAGTAAAAAGATTAAAGTAAGTGATTTCCTTCCAGAAGAAATCATTTGGCATAATCTCAAAGTCCTATCCTTTGACTGGTTGAACAGATAAAGACCAAGGATGGTCTACAGCCCATAAGCAGGATAACAAATAAGGTCATAAGTAAGCAGAGTGGGACAGCGTGCTAATTATTGATTAGGAAGAAGGCAGAGTGTGTCCAAAATGAACACATATTTTAGGAAACCGAGTGGTGAAATCTTTGTTTGATATCTCTTGTTTGAAGAGTTGGATGGGAGGGAGGCTTGGGGGAGGCTATATAAGTCTAGGGGCATACATGCACTTTGGTTTGCCACGGATAAAAAACCCTGAGTGTTAGGTAGAGGATTGTAGTATGGAGGTGAGCATGGACTTACTTCATGCCACTGGAATCGCTATAGTTAAATATTTGCAAGAGAATTTAATGCATTTCGAAGATTGGTTTGTATTTGTCTCGCATGCGGCTGATCTTAGAAACACCTTCCACATCTTCTTTCCTATATGGTTTCATCTGTGTGAGTCTGTGGGTATCAAACTGATATGGGTGGCTGTGGTTGGTGACTGGCTCAACCTTGTCCTCAAGTGGTAAGTACTCAGCTGTACTGACCCATATGTATGTATGGGAGAATGTAGTCTGTGGTTATATGTAGTATATGTAGCTTTTGTCTGTATGTAATGAGACATCTAAATTGTTAGGCTTTGTTCTTTGATCTGCATCTAAGGCTCCATTAGCACTTATTCACACATTTACGTCTGTAAAAACAACATCTTTTTATCAGGGAGAAAGTCCATTTTTGTTTTATTTGTTGTCTGCGTCACTGATTTCACATTTTTAGAATGTCCATTTTTTATGTCCTTTTAAGAAAACAGAAAAAGGTCTATTTTGGACCAACACACTAATAATTTATTTAAAAAATACAGACTTCGGCTACATTCGCACTACAGTATGGGGGACGTTTATACCTATATACGGCCAATATAAGTCCCCCATAGACGGCAATGGGCGCACGGCGCCCTATGGGAGCGGTACAGTGCACACGTGCGGCACCGTACTGCTCCGTACCCGGGAAAAAGATAGGACCTGTCCTATCTTTACCCGTAATACGGCGCCGTGCGCCATGTATACCAATGGTGAGGGGCGGGGGTGAGCTGCGCTCACCTCCTCCTCCTCTCACCGTGCACTTCCGTTGCCCGCTGCGGTACGGGCGGGCAACGGCAGTGTGAATGTAGCCTTCATGTATAGAATTTTATAGTCCATGGAAACCACTGACACATGGACAGAAACCACCAGCATGTGAATAAGGCCATCTGCAAAGAGCTTGTATGTTCTCTCCATGTTTTTGTGGGTTTCCTACTGGTCCTCCGGTTTCCTTCCACACTCAAAAACATACTGGTAGGTTGATTAGATTGTGGAAACCCACGCAAACACAGTATTGTGAAAGTTTAGACTGGTGGGGTCCCACCACTTTTATATAATCCCATGCCTACAGTTGTCTTAACTACTACTACTATAAAATACTTTCCTTTCTGTAAAGCTTGGACCTTGGTAACAAATTTGGATAATACAACATGACGACATTTATCCAGTCTAAGTTTACGGTAAAATATGACAATTTATTAGTCAATGGCCAGCCATATGTTTTGTGTACTAATACAATTTACCATCTTATCTCTAGGATGTATTGATTTTTCCTAGAAGTCACTAAGCTACTAATAGTATCCAGCATAAAAAACCCATATAGGTCAAAAATCTGAAGCCACTTGATTGCACTCACGATAATGTGTTGAACTGGATACATCTTTAAAATATATTTTGCATAATAAACCAGATTCTTAGAGTTTTCTGGAATTTTGGTATTGATATTACACCCTAAAATTAGCTCATTTGCAGTACCTCAGTATGGCCCCTACACTGTGCACAAAGCATTCTGCTTCAGGCTCCCTTAAAGGGGTATTCTCGTCTGGGCATTAACATTCAGTTTGATTAATCTGCCATTAATAAACATTTATTCAATTAGATGTTATAAAAAAAAATGTTCCTGTGTGAAGATAATTTCTCATAAATTTAGTGATATGGTCCCTTAGAAACGAGATGGCTTCCTCGGTTACGGCCACCTCTGCTGGAGGGATTGCACAAATAAACTAAAGGTTATTGTATATAAAATGTCCGGTAGTTACTACGTCCACCCTATGTTAATGATCCCTAAATCCTGGTGGTCCGCAGGATTCTATAGCGCAAGTCTGGCCACCACTGCCAGAGAGTGACGTGGTCGTATCCGAGGAAGGTATATCGTTTCTAAGGGACAACATGACTACATTTATGAGAAATTATCTTCACACAGGATCATTTTTTTTAATAACATCCAATTGAAGAAATGTTTATATATGGCAGATTAATGAAACTGAATGTGAATGCCGAGACGAGAATACCCCTTTAAAGGGAACCTGTCATCAGAAATCCGTCTAATAAACCACTACCAGTATGTTGTCTGTCACCTTTAAACCTTCCAGATCATATTTCTTTTATGGCCCTGCATGGTTCCAACATCCGCAAAATCTGCTTTGAAATATAAAGTCAAGCAGGTGGAGAGTTTAACATGGTAGTCAAGCTCTCCCTGACTTCTGGTGATCTGGTTAGTGATTTCTCTGGGTGCAGGACTATCAATTACTATGAAAGCGGCGGTCTGAGGAAAAGAGAGAGTTTGACTTCAGTGTTAAAATCTGCGCCTCCTTGACTTTATACCAATTTATACTCACCTCAAAGTTGATTTTCTGGATGATGCCACACTGGGTCATGAAAAAAAAACATGACCTAGAAGGCATTCAGCTGCTTGACAACCTACTGGTAGTGGTTTATTAGGTCAGTTTCTGCTGACAGGTTCCCTTTAAAGGGTGCAATTCCCTTATAGGGTCACACATATTGTACTTAACTCTCTGTAGGATCCATGGGTCACATGATTGGTTTCTGAGGATGTCCCATGTCCTGTGTGATCAGGGGCTGATCGCTAACCTGCCCTCATTACTGTATGCACGCCTCTCGCCATGCCCCTTCAACCAGTGACATGGGAATGGTGTTCACAGAAGAGACAAACAGATATTAGTTCAGATTAGTGTTAGGTCCTAAGTGACCTACAGCTTCTACAGACATAAGGGGAAAGTTAACATAGCACATACAATATGGGTGACCAAAGTAGGGGATTGTACTTATCCTGGTAAACTTTATTTGTGGCCAACCTCTTTAACTATTTAGTTATGGCCTTAAAGGCTGCCGTGGATAGCTGATCTGTTGGGGTTCCAGGTTCTGAAACCTTATTGATTTAATATTGGGATAAGTATTCTTCAAAATCCCAGAAAACCTCTTTAAATACTGATACCTCAACATAAGCCAACAGTGCTCAATTGGTGGTTGTCTGAGCCACAGGGTCTCCGAGGATTGGTAAAATGAAGGGTTATAACACAATAAGAACGTCAGGTTGTGGATTCCCTAAATGGAACTATTATTGATTAGTTATCTTGTAATTTTGCTTTGAGACATCTGCCCCAGAACATGACTTACTCATCCTGCCCTGTCCAGGCGCTCCATGCAGGGCACATGTGTGACATGCCACGCTCATGCACGGTGCTTAGGGAAAACACTAGGCACGCTCTCAGAGACTGCTGACAAAGTGCAGCTAGAAATAGTCACTGAGCAGAATTAATGGGGCAAACACAATATTGTTATTCAATTCCAAGAATAGAAAAGAATATTCCGCAGGGCTGAATTCATTTTCCACATCATCAGCACTCAATGGCAATGACAAAAACCGCAGAAGGAA
This sequence comes from Engystomops pustulosus, assembly GCF_040894005.1. Taxonomy (NCBI): domain Eukaryota; kingdom Metazoa; phylum Chordata; class Amphibia; order Anura; family Leptodactylidae; genus Engystomops; species Engystomops pustulosus. Next base: position 150,688,079 of record NC_092416.1, on the reverse strand, counting down.
GTTAGTCAAATTTTAATGTTTTATGCCACTTTTTAGCATTTAGTGTATTTTTATATAGTATTTGTATATAAGGTGATTGCAGCAGCACAACTGCAATAAGATGATCTATAGGAGTGTCGACAATACACAACAATAACCTATTGATAACCTGTCCTACGGATAGGTCACTAATGGTTTGGGTTGTGAAAATCCCCTTAAGGATTTGTATAGATTCATGAAATATGTCTGCTTGTAAAAGCAGCGCCACTTCTGATCACAGGTTGTGTGAGGTATTGCAGCACAGTCTCATTCACAAGCAACACATACAGTATGTGGCAATTTCTCGATGAAGTTTGCCATGTTTTTCTATCCTGTAGTAACAACCAAGTGTGTAAAGGTCAACTGGGCTAAGCTGCAATACCTGAAACAGTATCAGGAGTGGCACTGAATCTTAAAAAATAAAGCCGACCATTGTATTTCTATATTTGTTTTATTTTGGTCCCATTACAAAAATCTTAGGATGTACAGTATGCATCAGCATAGTACAACCATCAGTATTGGATACAATTTGGAACAGAGTAGATTGGATGAATTGGTTACATTATTGTTTGTTCACTACAGGATTCTTTTTGGACAAAGGCCTTACTGGTGGGTACACGAGACATCCTATTATGGCAATGCCTCATCTCCAGAAATTCTGCAGTTTCCGGTTACCTGCGAGACTGGGCCAGGTAAGAACTCTCCTCCAGTGACTGGTTATAGGCAGTAGAGGACACAGACAGTAGACAACCCATGTGTTAGAAAAGTATACAGGCTCCTTGTTGTTGTAGAACACCATCCCTGTGTATCTCTAAAAACTACTGCAAATCTGCAGGCAAAACCCAAAGTTTGGAAAAAGATGTCACTGATTTGTCCCAATGTCTATAAAGGGCCCCATGATTGTGTTACCTGTAAACCGATCCGCAAATATGGATGAGACACATAGGACACCCATATGGCATCCATATTTTTCATGTGCCCATAGACTTCCATGCGAAGCCCAAGACGCAGGAATCGTACCTGCTCTGAGTTTTCTCCATCCTATAGTTTAGGGTGACAGTGAGCACCCTTACAGAGTGGGCCCCTATGCAGCTGCAGAGATTGGGCCAATGATATTGCTGAGCATAAGGGTCTTCCTAAAGTAGCGGTGAAAGACATTGAATGATGGTTATTCAATTTTGCCTCTTGGACAGGTATAACTAAGAAAGGCTGAATCACTTAGCTATATTTTGGTTTTATGCTCATTTGGGCCCGCAGCATGAACATCACAGTTTAAAATGCATATTGTTGTATGTCTGTGGACTAAGGGATGCCAGGTCTCCCTTAAAAGAAACCAACCACATAAAAAAACAGAAAAACCTCACCTCCATTCTCCCCTAATACTCCCATCCATTCCTCTTCACCATGCTGGGAGAAGGAGATGATGTGTCTTCTGTGACGTCACCTCCCTCTCCCATGCTCCGAACATGGGAGAGGGAGGTGGAGAGGGGGTGCATAATTAGCAGCCCAGATCGCCGGACATCTTGTCCCTGCACTCTGTGCTACTAATTATAACTTTCTTTTATAAGTGATCCCAGCATGTCAGGACTAGCGCCAGACAGTGACAGGATCAAGGTATAGAGGAGTGGAGGTGAATATTAATAGGTTTTTTAATGTTTTTAGGTGGTTGATTTCCTTTAACACCTTGTGCCCCAGAGCAGACATTTCCATAGGAGCCGCAATGGCTACCTATGCCCTTGGTTATACTACAGTCACTAAACTTCTGCCTGTTATAAGATCAGATGAATAAGCATTAAATCCCATACTAGTAACACTATGCTATACCATAGATAACTAATATAAGGCTATTGCAATAATTTAGCAACACTTAAAGGAAGCTTGTGGTCACCGATAAACTACATTTATGGCCACAATTTTCACTTACAGAGCCACATGTTTGGTTTATATGTGACCATCGAGCTGACAGGTTCCTTTAAGAACATTTTGTTCAGTCGGCCCCCTTTACCCTGTCCATAGTGATTGAGCTGAGCATTCAACATACAAAGACAACAAGGAGCCCTAACTAAAACATTCTCATGAATGCATTTCCAAAACTGCTGTGTCAAACACCATCAGCATCGTAAGATAAAAAGCCTTTCTTTGAGTTAGAATGGCATCAACCCTCCCATCCTGCATGGATAAAAAGGATTTCCTGCTTTCTTTCTAATGCCAGGAAGTCCATCGGGGCACGCTATGGGTTCCTCATCGGTGTACTACGTGATGACATGTGCTGCGCTCTCACTTCTACAAAGTTACACCTCCATTAATAGCCGGTGAGTGATGAGGAAACTCTGGCTGAACTTTTCCCTTTCCTAGATGTAAACAGTCCCCCTACTCCCCTAATAAATGTCTTACTTACACTACAAGTTTACAATATAAGTCTCCGTGGCAGGAGAGAACATTAACATCTTCATGACGTGGCAGAAATGATCACGTAAACTGGCCCTGGACAATCTCACCAGTAACAATAGCTAGGGTATATCACTCTAGACATCTGGACTTACAATGGAAAATAGGAGCCTAAAATTAGTTAAATTAGATGAATGGATTTACCAAACACATTTGTCCCCTATCCACAATGGGGCAGATTTACTTACCCGGTCCGTTCGCGATCCAGCGGCGCGTTCTCTGCGCTGGATTCGGGTCCGGCGGGGATTTATGATGGTAGTTCCTCCGCCGTCCACCAGGTGGCGCTGCTGCGCTGAAGTCCGCTGGAATGCCTCGAAATACACCGGCCTATCCTGGATGAAGGTGAGGGAAATTTTCGCGACACAATTTTTTTTAAATGCAGCGGTTTTTCCGAATCCGTCGGGTTTTCGTTCGGACACGCCCCCCGATTTCCGTCGCGTGTATGCCGGCGCCGATGCGCCACATTCCGAACGCGTGCGCCAAAATCCCGGGGCAATTCAGGTACAATCGGCGTAAATTCGAAATATTCGGGTAACACGTCGGAAAAATGGGAATCGGACCCTTAGTAAATGACCCCCAATGTGTCACTCCATTCTCTTCTATAGGTCTGTGCAGAACTCCTTACTGGCAGGAGCACTGGTCACACATGCCCTGCACTTTATTTACAGGGAGGACAATGGGGTAACTTGCTGAAGGAACACCTATTGCTTAAAGGGAACCTGTCAGCAACAATTGACCCAGTTAATCATTACCAATATGTTGTCAAGTATATGTACAACTTCCATATCATGTTTATTTCATGGTCCAGAGTTTTAAAACAGAACAACATTCAGAAAATCAACTTTGAAGTAAGATTTAAAATGGTTGTATAAATGCAGAGAGTTTAGCACTGAAGTCAAGCTCTCCTTAGGAAGATATTTCTTAATGTGCTCACAACGGCTCAGGATCGGTTGATACAAAGTCCCAAAATTAAAACACAAAAAGAGAAAAATTATAAAAAATATTTTACTCTGACCAGAGCTCCAAAAGTCACAACTCGTTATCCGGTATATAGCAAATCCATCGTTATCTTTCACAAAACTAGAAGAGACACATGTGGGGATAGTGTAGTATGTTCCATACACTTAAAATTTCTTAGAATAAAATATACTCACAAAGTATCAATAAAAATGAACATATCAAATTTAAGTAGGATGCCAGTATCACATGTCTGCACGACCCTGGGTTTCACCAACATGGCTTCTTCCGGGGCGTGTTGAAGCTGTGTTGGCGAAACCCAGGGCTGGGCAGACATGTGATACTGGCATCCTACTTAAATTTGATATGTTCATTTTTATTGATACTTTGTGAGTATATTTTATTCTAATAAATTTTAAGTGTATGGAACATACTACATATTTTTTATAGTTTTTCTCTTTTTGTGTTTCCTTAACAAGAATGCTCCCTATGCTCTTACTGATGACCCTGTATCCAGAAACATCAGTAACGAGCTCTCGTTATGCATGATATCAATCACAAGAGAGGGGCTGTCCTGAGGCAACGAGAGCTGACTTCAGTGCAGATCTTCTCACCTACATTACTTTATGAATCTAATTTACTTCTTGCTTCAAAGTAGAATTTCTGGATGATTCCACCCATCTGGGCAATAAAAGAAACTGGAAGGTGTTATAATGCATGACAACTAACTGATAGTTGTATTATTATTTCAATTTCTGCTGACAGGTTCCCTCTAAAGCAGTGGTTCTCAACCTTTCTAATTCTGTGACCCCGCAATACAGTTCCTCATGCTGTGGTGACCCCAAACCATGCAACTCGCAGTAAAAACACAATAAAATTGTGGCTCCGATGGCTTTAGGCGACCCCCGGTTTTGCTTGCTCGACCCCCACTGGGATCCCGACCCACAGGTTGAGAAACACTGCTCTAAAGTGAATTTACCAGCATCCAAATTACCCCACAAGCAAAAGCAGTATTGTTTAGGTATTTTTTTCCAGGAATACCTTTTTCCAGAAATACCTTTCTTGTTTACCAGCCATTTATATTTAGGGAAAATCTTAGAGTTGTTTTATTTTGATGCACATAATAAAATGATGATACAAAGATGCTGGTGCACCAGTTTTTTTTTTTTGTGTACATTTTTTCTGCATAAAATGTCAATCATTGTGTATAGGGGTGATACTGGGGGAAGTTTAGCTGTTTAGATAGTAGAAGACAGGTCCCATTGCTGGTGCACTAATTTGCATACAAATAATTAGCTAATTTGCATAAAAATAAAAGTAGAATTTTTTAATAAAATTACAGGACACTAGGACACTTTGCCTGGGAAGTATATAACTTGAGCTCAAGAATGTTATCACTTGTGAGGGTATTTTGGGGCCGGTGGACAACCTTTGATTGTAATCTGTGGGTTTGTGTTTAATTCTCTGACATCGCTACCAATAATACTCCTGCTATATGGCCTGATAGCTAATGAGTAGATTTTATAGGTCCAATATATGAACAAAATATGAGAGAGAATGTAAAGTATACACACTAATATTGCTTTCACTCAATACCAGGTGTCAACGCTTGGCCTTGTGGACTATCTTTTGGACAGTACAGCTCAATGTTTGCCTATCCAGGGTGTTTGTGGCTGCACATTTTCCCCACCAGGTCATTGCAGGCGTCATTTCAGGTAAGTAAATACGATTTTTTAAGGTTGATCTTAAGACTCCACATAAGATTATAAGTAATAAATATATTATGTGTTGGTTTTGTTTCTAGGAATTGTGGTGGCCAAAGCGTTCAATCATCTGAAAATGATATACAACATCAACCTGAAAAAATACTTCTATACCACTCTGTTCCTCTTTTCTTTTGCATTGGGCTTTTACTTGCTACTCAAGGTTTTTGATGTGGACCTATTGTGGACCCTTGACAAAGCAGCACATTGGTGTTCCAAGCCAGAGTGGATCCATATTGACTCTACACCATTCGCTGGCCTTATCAGGAATTTAGGTATCTTCCTCGGCTTAGGACTCGCCCTAGACTCCCAGATGTATAAGTACAGCTACAAGGAGAAGCAAGGAAGGGAATTCACGTTCCGCCTCAGCTGTATCATCACCTCCGTAGTTATTCTTCATCTCTATGATAGCATTGAACTTCCATCAAATGTGGAGATGGTCTTCTATGTCCTTTCCTTCTGCAAGAGCATAGCTGTTCCTTTAACCACTGTAGGATTTGTTCCTTACTGCATATCACATGTATTAAGGGGACAAGATAAAAAGGTCTTGTAAATACTTGTATGTGCCTACAAGAAAAGACATTGAGATAAAAAAAAAAATCATCCTGCCAATCATCAGTTGGCAATACAGAAATATTGAACATTGGGCAATTTGCATTATATGTAGAGATTTTTTTGTACATTTTTATGTGTTTTGTGACCCTGTGTACATATGTAGCGCTCACAGTGTGGAATGGATATTATGTAGGGGATCTAGGTCACCCCCATCCTAGTTTATTTCTAGACATTTCTGTAAAACAAAAAGTAATGTGCCTCTCGCATTCCAATACCTAATGTTAAAGAAACATTTGGGCACATTTACTTAGCAGTCCGACGAAGTTCCCCAAAAGTGCATTGTCCGACGATAATGCACCATGCTGCGATTCACTAAGATTGCGCGCCCGATATCATGAATGTGTCGCTTCCCCGCTCAGGTCCGACAGAGAGTCTTTTTTCCTGGTGCATGTAAGTGCATTGTCCTGCGACACAATTTGAAAGTTAAATCTTGCGCTCGGTCGGAATCAGTCGGATCGTCCGAGGGCCCGTCCCCGATTTCTGTCGCATGAAAGCCAGCGCAGCTGCGCCACAATCCGATTGCGTGTGGCACAATGGCAGCGCAGACGCCTGTTCAATACCTGTCACAGCCGTGCAGATCCTGAAAACGTCGGAAAGTCCAACGAAAGTGCGCAACCGGACCCTTAGTAAATAAGCCCCATTATCTGCTAAATGTGTTTCCTCATAAAGGCATTTTACAGTGGTCCCCAACCTTTTTTTACAGTAGGTTTGGGATAGGGGATGTGTATTTGCACAGCTCTTCCTAATCTTGTTCCAAGCCCGTTACTCCTATATGTGCCTTTCCTGCACCCCCTTATAATACCTGCTTTCGTGCAGCAGCCCCACTTATAATGTCCCCTTTTCAGCAGCCCCCCTATTATGTGCCACCTTTTGGGCAGACCCTCTTACAAACTCCCCCTTTCATACAGCAACCCCCCTATAATGCCCCCTTTATGCAGCGTTTTATTTTAATGCCCCATTCCTTCAACACTTCTTATAATGCCCCCTTTCTTGCAGCCTCCCAATATTATGCCACCTTTTTTCCAGACCCTCTTAACCCCCCCTTTCCTCCAGCAGCCCCCCTTATAATGTCTCCTTTCCTCCAGTTCCACCCTCTAATTCCCACTTTCCTGCAGCTTCCCCACTTTTAATGCCCCTTTCCTATAGTCACCCTTATAAACTCCCCTTTCCTGCAACAGCCCCCTTATAATACCCCCTTTCCTGCATTCCCTCCTCATAATGTCACCTTTCCTGCAGTCCCCCTTAATAATGTCCCTTTTACGCAGCCTCCTCCTATAATGCCCCCTTTCCTACAGCAGCCGTATAATAATGCCCCCTTCCATATAGCAGCACTTTTATAATACCCACTTTCTTGAATTACCGCCTTTCTTGCAGCCCCTCCATTATTATGCCATCTTTCCTGTAGCCCCCCTCTAATTCCCCCCAAATACATAACCTATTCTAATACATTTCCACATTCCCTTTAACAGTCCCCCCCCCCCCACTCTGTGTGCGTGACCATGAAGCTGGTGGGCACAATGTAATGACATCCCCTTGCCCGCCAGTTTGTGACTTTGGCTGTGGCCACTAGAGGATGGGGACTGCTGTCCTGTGTGAATACACATATAATTATAATACTACTGTGCCATTTACTTTTTACAGCTAGATGCTGATTGGTGATTTGGGGATTCTGTCAGTCCTATAACAGTGAAAGGAGCAGTTGTCACTGCTCCATTTTTATGGGGCACACAGTGACCCCTATTTTTGTGATTGCCAGATTTCCAGTTGTTAGACCCACAGTAATTTGACATGTTTTCACGTATTTTCTGTGGGGGTTTACTAGAAAAAACACAGTATACACTATTGCAAAGAACTAAGACTCTGCGGACGTACTAGGAACTTCTCCAATCTCTTAAATGGGGGTCCCGTGCCCCATACTTTAACAATACTGTGGTCATACTACTCCATACATCTACTCCTGGCGTACAGAGCGAAATGCATTTTTAGCGTTTTTCCGGTAAATAAAAAGAACTAAACCTACTTGATGTGACGACTTTCTTGTTCTAAAGAATCCCAAGAGTTAGTACTCTAGAAGAATTTGGGAATTGGCCGAGCCGCTAAGGGTCAAGTTCCAACAAAACCGAAAAAACAGTTTTTGTGGCACTGTTGGGTCAAAGGGTAGATTTAGCCCACGTGTTAGAAGTCTAAAGGAGAACAATCTTCTAGCGATACATGACTGGAGAATGATGTCATCACCTTTATAATGAGTGATGACATCATGATGATACCGATGTAAGATGATGCTGATGTTGCCAGTCATGTCTAATGTTTACAGCTCATTTATATCACTTATTTGTTAATAAATGCTGATGTTTTCCATAGTATTTGCCTTGTACTTGGTTTTCTGTGTTAGTCTTTTCTATATTTTTACTTTTGTGCCTTTTCGAAAACCACCAAATAAACACCGGCTTTTGATAACGAATGAATAAAAATATACGATTGTATTATTGTGAATCGGGAGTTGATTACCTTTTTATTTTTTGCCATTTTTAATTTTTGACTGCTGTCAAAAAAAAATGTTCTGGGCCTTGTTGTTTTGGACATGTTTTGGACATGTTCTAGCTATTGTTTATATGATGTGGTTTGCATGACCTTGTATATGAGCCGACTGTCTGAGCCACAAAACTCAGATCAGGTTCTATTCATGAGCAAGTTTACGACTCAAGCAACGGTCCTAGAACAGTCCTAGAAAACAGACCATGGAGCATGTATGTGGTATCCATGGGTCAGACGCATTCATGTGAAGGCAGCTATACTAGGGCAGAGTGCTGAGTGACTACTGTGCTACAGATGCTTCCTAAGTCCAACAGATGGGGCCATAACCCTGTGTCAGGGACATTTTAGACACCCCTGGAGGAAGGAAGAGGTCTTTTCAGGAAGGGGAACTGGAGTCTTCTGCAGTGAATGATTGTTCAGCCAATGAAAAGGAAACAACATATTTAAAGAAGCATTATGGAAAAAAAAAACCCTTTACCAATTTGCTACATACATGATATTATTGCAGTGTTTGAGATTTCTCTGTTTCCTTGTTGTCTGTCAGTTTACCCATGATTACTTAGCACTGCATCACATGGCCAACTAGAAACCATATTATGTCTGGGTGGACATTGGGGATTATCCTTTTCTCTATAGTCTCCTAAGGATCATAGAGACCAACATTTAGAGAAGAAACACTTTTATGTACTATATCATAATTTGTGACGGAAGTGTGTGTAATCATGGCCACCACAAGGGCCACCATGAGACCACAAGATCCACATGAAGAGAAGATACATAAGGTAATACAGATTACCAGGACTAGCATTGAACAAACTCCCAAAAAGCTTATAGTCCAGACTGCTTACAAAGACTGTCATTATTTTTGAAGGGAACCTGTCACCACATTTGCACATATACAGCCAGTGACAGGTTCCTATAGAGCTCTAATAACTGACTGACCCCCTTCTTTTAGCTAAAAATAGTTTTTCTTACATCCACATAAATCCCCTTTTATCTTATATTACCTGCCATCAGAGGTGGAATGTCCTGCTCGGCCGACCCCTCACATCTAATCCCTGCCATGCCTTATGCCTCCTTACTGGTCACGGTTCATGTTATGTGACGAGAGTGACATCATCTCAGGTCCTTTAGCCTCTTAATAATAGCAAACTGTACCCCATGCATGTATCTGACCACATGAAGGCACAGCAGCCTCCATGGACTTCTACTCCTCTCCATCCTGTATGGCGGCTGCTGTGATTTTATGTAATCACATACATGTTGCACAGTTTGCTATTATTAGTAGGCTAAAGGACCTGCCATGATGTCACTGGTCACATGTCATGAATGTAACACAAGGCACCTTGTAAAAAAAATTACACAATGGGGCACATTTGCTTACCTGTAGTCACAATCCCGAAAGTGCATTGTTCGACCAGAATGCACATCTGCTGCGATTCACTAACATCATGTGCCCGATATCCTGCATGTGTCGCTTCCCCGCTCAGGTCCGACAGAGTTCACCTTCTTCTTCCTGGTGCCTGTAAGTGCATTGCCTTGCGAAACAAATAAAATCTTAAATCCCGCGCTGAGTCCGAAGCAGTCGTATCGTCCGACGGCCCGCCCCCCGATTTCTGTTGCATGAATGCCAACGCAGCTGAGCCACAATTTACTCGAGTGCGACAAAATCACCAGTTAAATACCTGTCACAGGGCCCTTAGTAAATAAGCCCCAATATTTCCCATCTGTACAAAAAATCTAAATCAAAATCTGGGGACAGGTCCTCTTTAAGCTTGTTCATCCATACAGAGGCACAGTACACAGTAAAATTGTATACAGCATATGAAAAACGTAGACATATAAAAAGATTTTTAAAACATGTATGATATATATTTCATACATACATATTCATTATACTTATTGTGAAAAAACATATGTACGGTAATCCAAAAGTAGCTAGAAGCCATAAGCGGTACAACAAAAACACAAGATTTTGCTGTATTAATGATGAAAAGTCCAAAATTCAAAGTCAAACTAAAGGTTAAAAAATATTCCTTTTATTGCCTGCACTATATATATATATATATATATATATATATATATATATATACATATATACTGACAGTATCTCTGCAACTGAATTGCCATATGTCACATGTAAGATCAAAGCATTTAAACTACATGTTCACAGCCTTAAAGGTCAACCCCATGCTGTGGTTAGAGTGACCCATTGATGCGCTCGTGAAGTGACTTAATGAATTTTGTATGAATTGAAGTCTTTTCAACTTCACAATAAAGGACTTTTAAAAGATTACAAACAATAAGAGATGTATGCGAGACAGGTTCATAAAGCACTATGTAATATTGAACTCTGCCCTAGGGGGTCATTCCCTTATAGCACAACGTAGCACAACCATGTACAGGCAGTCTCTGTGTTATATACAAGATATATTCTTTAGGTTTGTTCTTAAGTTGAATTTGTCAGATCTGGTATATTTTATATTTGTAGTTCCAGACAAAAAATGTCTTGTCCCAGTGACAATTGGATTTTCAAAATTTTTGCTGTCATAGGAGCAAGGATTATCAATACAGCTTCATTACAGACACCTTACAGCTGATCAGTGCAGCCTGGGAGTAAACTATAGAATCCAGAGAGCCTCACCAGAGGTCACAGGGGGCAGAGAGTTCCGTCTGTAACTAGGGGTCGTATGTAAGGAGTGATATAAATACATGTTTGTTCTTTTACTTTTAACTTTAATATGTATTTTTTAAACTGTATTTCTCCAATTTCTTGCTGGAGGCATCTATACAAGATAGATACACAGTGAGAAAGAGCAATCAGGGATATAGATTGGACTTGATGGAGCTGAGTCTCTATTTATCCCTATCCCTTATAACAGTGATGGCGAACCTTTTAGCGGCCGAGTGCCCAAACTGAAACCCAAAACCCCCCTTATTTATCGCGAGGTGCCAACTAAAAATTAAAGCCGTAACTTATTGCTTCCTGTTCAACAACTTTATCATATTGGTCTCCCGAGGACGGCAACACAGTAGAAAGATGGAAGATTTTCATCATTTTAGCTTCTTTACAGTTTCCCTCTGTACACAGAGAATCGTGGGGCCAGCAGGAGGTCCTCCAAAAATAATTCAACCCTTTCCAATTCTCCCTCTTCCTACAGTCCCAAGTAGCGAAGTCAGTATCAAAATATGACTGAAAGCAGCATCTTTTAAGTTGTTTGGAACTGCAGGAAGATTCTTTGAGTCTTGTCTGATGTGCTGGGTCGATGGCCCGGGTGCCCACAGAAAGGACTCTGAGTGCCGCCTCTGGCACCAGTGCCATAGGTTCGCCACCACTGCCTTATAAGATTATAACATGATATTGTGTGTGGTTGGGGTAAGCAGGACTCTTAACAGCTCTCGAAGGAGTCCCATTAGGATTAACTCTGTTTATTACTTGGAGATCCTGCTCCACATCATGTAACCTATACATCCCAAAGCTCAGCTTCCCATTCTCATATATCATATCCATTTCTCAGATAGGGCCCGCAGTGTAAGCTGCTTGTTAAGCCTGTTCCCTTACTTTCCTCTTTTCTCAGGCTCCACAAAGTTTTTTGGTAGCCCAAAGCCAAACTTTGTTGATATAGAGACACAGCAATCTTCATATAAGACACAGGTTCTCTGTCATAGAGTGTCAATCTAAATGGTCCCCAAATCAATCACAAAAAGGAATTTATTGTCCATTTGTTGGTGGTGTGGACATGAGTGGGAACACGTATACACTCATTTACAGGCAGGTGTTTTTCTCACTATCCCTTGGGGCAAACCTTCCTTTGTCCAGACTAAGTTCCCCGGTCATATTAGTTCTTAACCTATACTCACTTGCTCTTTATAGCCTGGGGGCTTCTATCTGTGTAACCCTTTCACTGTCTCTCCACTCTCTTCACACAGACATGTATTTCTCCAGTCCTGTATCTACAGGCTGTATTTCTGTATAAATACGTGACGTTTTTCATCCGTATGCAGCACGTATTTAACCCGTATTTTATACATGACCATAGACTTTTAGGGCATACAGAACTGAAATACGGGAGAAAATAGGACATGCTCTATATTTTTATACGGCCAGTATACGGTACGTACACTCCAGTGTCAAAAATGGCAATATAAATGGTTGAACGTATTGTCCATTGAAATGAATGTGGCCGTATGTAACCTGTAAAAAAACGGTATGTATACGGCCGTTTTTATACGTCCGTGTAAGGCTACATTCACACTGCCGTTGCCCGCCCGTACCGTACCGTAGCGGGCAACGGCAGTGTACGGGGAGAGGAGGAGGAGGTGAGCGCAGCTCACCCCCGCCCCTCTCCATAGCAACCTATAGCGCACGGCCCCGTATTACGGGAAAAGATAGGACATGTCCTATCTTTTTCCCGGGTACGGAACGGTACGGTGCCGCACGTGTGCTGCACCGTACCGCTCCCGTAGGGTGCCGTGCGCTCATAGGAGTGTATGGGGGACGTATATCGGCCGTATATACGTCGGCCGTATATACGTCCCCCATACGTTCGTGTGAATGTAGCCTAAGGCTAAATTCACACTGCCGTGAGCCCGCCGCACCGTAGTACGGCGGGCTCACGGCAGCGCGGGGAGAGGAGGAGGAAGTGAGCGCAGCTCACCCCCGCCCCTCTCCATAGAAACTAATGGCGCACGGCGCCGTAATACGGGGAAAGATAGGACAGGTCCTATCTTTCCCCGGGCTACGGAGCGGTACGGTGCCGCACGTGTGCTGCACCGTACCGCTCCCGTACAGGGCCGTGAGCCCATAGGAGTGTATGGGGGACGTATATCGGCCGCATATACGTCGGCCGTATATACGTCCCCCATACTGTAGTGTGAATGTAGCCTAAGTGATATCGTATACAGATGTACAGATCATACCCAAATGTAGAACCATGCAATTAGAGGATAACTATTCTTGATGGATATTTATTAGGTGAGAACATTCTAAAGCCTCCATGTCCTCAGTATACCTCATGGGGCAGTGATGGTGAAACTTTTCAGAGTGTGGGTGCCCAAACTACAACCAAATCCCACTTATTTACCATCAAGTGCCAACATGACAATTAAACAGTAACTTATTGCTCCCTGTCCTTCCACAACATTCAATTGTATCGGCCTCCTGAGGACACCAATACAGTTAAAAGCAAGAGGGCAAATGCAGACATCGTTGTAGCTTCTCTCCAGGTTCTCTCTGTACAGGAAGAATCTTGAGGCCAGCAGTAGGACCTCCTAAAATAATCTGCCCCTGTTTACACCTTCTCACTTTTCCTGCAGTTCCAATCAGTCAAGGATGTGTAACCTTAAAAAAGTGTTGGGAGCAGCATCTCAAGATGTCTGGGACTGCAGAAGTTTTGAGTCCTGTAAGGTGAACTCTGTTTCTGGGTGCCCATAGAAAGGGCTCCGAGTGCCTCCTCTGGTACCCGTGCCATAGGTTCGCCATCACTATCATAGGGTATAACTGTTTTTTGCTAAATTGACTTATTTGCTAAATTAGTCTTTATATCCATCTAAAATGCTTTCCATATACAAATAGGTGGACAACTGTTTGTCCCAGCTTCTCCATGAACATGTTTGAGCACATGGATGACCACCCAGGGCAGAAGCCATTTGGAGCAGTTGGGGGTTGCAGACAATATATTTCTTTATGTCTTCCCATCGTGCTCCCTCCTGTTGATTGACATATACGCTCAGCAGAGGCCATAATAACCTATGGAGGCTAAGTGCAAAGTATTGAATCTATCCCTGACCTCCGCTACCTGTACGCTGCTCATGAAGGTCTAATATGGACAGTTACTTCACTGGGGAAACACCTTGAACATCGCCAGCCAATCACTGGCTACTCCTCTTCCGGCGTACAGGGGGGAAGGGAGGAACAGGAGAACATATGTATAAGCATACAGTAGGATACATCCTAGTCCTCCATTATAAGGGACATCAAGAATTTGCCCAACATATCCTTACATCTGAGGGCTACAAATGAGGTCTGAACAAAGCCTTGGTCTTCCTGAATATAATCACCTCATATGAGGAAGCTTTGGCCACCACTTATAATGATAAATGCTTATTATATGGTATAAGAAGTCTTTTTTATAGTGTAAGATCAAAAAGCTATTAAAAGTCATTACATCACCACAAAAGCAATAAAAATATACAACAATATACAATGTGTTTGAGTGTGGAAAACTTGTACACCCTTCTATTTTTTGGCTCAGTACTCTAATGGTAATTTTCTTCATAACACGCTAGTATTTCCATCGAGCAGGAGGCAGGCGTTATGGTAATGTAACACACAGATTGTGACTTGTTGATGGATCACTAACCAGGGCCTGGGCCATCTGTCCTTCTGTGCGGAGAACACATTCATCCTGAGGGAGTGAAGTTCATGCAGAGCAGGCGTGATCTGTGCATCCTCTCTCCACGCTGCTCTCACATATCCTCAGGATATTTAGGGACTGCTACAGTAACTCATAGACTGTAAGCTCTTGTGTCACCCCTTCATCCTAATAGACTGTAAGCTCTTGTGTCACCCTCATCGTCATAGACTGTAAGCTCTTGTGTCACCCCCTCATCCTCATAGACTGTAAGCTCTTGTGTCACCCCCTCATCCTCATAGACTGTAAGCTCTTGTGTCACCCCCTCATCCTCATAGACTGTAAGCGCTTGTGTCACCCCCTCATCCATATAGACTGTAAGCTCTTGTGTCACCCTCGCATTCTCATAGAGTGTAAGCTCTTGTGTCACTCCCTCATCCTCATAGACTGTAAACTCTTGTGTCACCCCCTCATCCTTATAGACTGTAAGCTCTTGTGTCACCCCCTCATCCTCATAGACTGTAAGCTCTTGTATCACCCCTCATCCTCATAGACTGTAAACTCTTGTGTCACCCCCTCATCCTTGTAGACTGTAAGCTCTTGTGTCACCCCCTCATCCTCATAGACTGTAAGCTCTTGTGTCACCCCCTCATCCTCATAGACTGTAAGCTCTTGTGTCACCCCCTCATCCTCATAGACTGTAAGCTCTTGTGTCACCCCCTCCTCCTTATAGACTGTAAGCTCTTGTGTCACCCCCTCATCCTCATAGACTGTAAGCGCTTGTGTCACCCCCTCATCCCTATAGACTGTAAGCGCTTGTGTCACCCCCTCATCCCTATAGACTGTAAGCTCTTGTGTCACCCCCTCATCCCTATAGACTGTAAGCTCTTGTGTCACCCCCTCATCCCTATAGACTGTAAGCGCTTGTGTCACACCCTCATCCCTATAGACTGTAAGCTCTTGTGTTACCCCCTCATCCCTATAGACAGTAAGCTCTTGTGTCACCCCCTCATTCTCATAGACTGTAAGCTCTATGTTTAATTTCTTATTTAACCCTTCTTCACAGCAGAGGATTTTGTTGCCCATTTTCCTCCTTAAAAAATTTGTCAAGGCGATTTAGAACACTAACACACCCACTGATCCTAATGGACAGGTGGTTTATTCTCCAAAGTCACCCTGTAGTTTTTCTCTCCATGTCCGCAACAATAAAAACAATCTTTTACACTTGCATTGGTTTGTAACTCTCTGAGGTATGTTGCATGTGCATGAAACTCGGGTGTACTCTAGCGGAATCACTGCGCAAACCCGCAAAAATCCATCGCCCTGACAGGAACTCTTTAAGTTTAATTATAGTACTTGTTATCCATTTTCTTGCAATCACCAAATGCACAGCAAATATCAGTTTGTATATAATCTTCCTTGATTCCATGCAAATCTCCCAATATGACCCATTCAATGGCTTCTGAACAATTTGCTGCCCATCTCCATGCTGCACTTCAAAAGATACTGCAGACACTTATAGTATAGTGTCCTATGAAAAATAATTATGTTCCACACTGTGCTCCTAAATAATATATCTTTCTCACAGCACTCTTTAATATATTACAATGAATACATATTTTTATACATCATCTTCCTTATGAATTCATATACCTGTTTCTTACACTGGGGCGGGGCATCTGAATGCCCTGAATGCCAGCTGGTGGAGAAAACAGAGGGCACCAGACAGCACACTGACTCAACACATAAAAAAAATAAACTAAGTAGTTCAGCATTAGTGTGAATGTGAGAGATATCCTATTTCTCTCCAGGTGCCATCTTGTTTATCCAGGCGCCATCTTGTTCAGCCAGAAGCCATATTGTACACTGTCATCCATTTTATGATATAGCCACCATCTTATATAATCTGCCTGCTAGTCATTGACTCTTGTTAGAGATAGTTGTCGTTCAGCCTGTTTCTTCTGCTTATCTTATTTTAACGACTGAGGAGCCTTCTTCTCAGTACATTCCCAGGATAGTGGGAACAGCACTTCTTAGAGAAACAGTGCATGGTTCATCAACATTTTGGGAAAAGTAGCTTAAGGGTGTTTCTGGGAGGTTCTAGTATATTCAAGCTAGCCTATAGCATTTCAGTATTGTAACATCTTTTTACACTTATGCAGCTTATTACCTGTCTGTGTCTTTTCTGTGCTGTGTATCCCAGCGCTGGGAACAAAGCCCAATAAATGTGGCGATCACCTTACAACTAAGGGAGGGTTTTGTTGGAGCCCTGCATAAAAATCTCTAACAGCAATTTCTGAAAATAAATTTAAAACATGGTGTTGCAGTATGTTTTCCTGTACCTATTTGAGGTCAATTTAAAATAATAAAAAACTTTTAGAGCTGGAGCTTTCTTAGTGCCTGCAGAGGAGTGCTGTATCTTACTGTTTGTCAGCTTTGCATGTGGCATAGTCACTGTGGATGTACTGTAGACTGATCTTTTTCCTGTTGTATTTTTTCACAGCAGTCTTAACGCATGCTGCCCGGATTGCGCGGCCCAAACGCTGCAAACCGAGACTGAACTGACATGCTGAGTTCACTCCGGATGTGCAGCGTTCGGGCCATGCGATCCCGAGTTCATCGCATCACACTCGCAAGTGTGGAACGGGCCTTAATCTCTCCTGCAGCGGACAGATCCTACCTAATACTTTAAGAGGTGTATGCTTAACGATGAATTAGGAACAGGCCACATTTTACAAGATGATTTTTTGGAACAGTGGTGTGAAGTGTTCCAAAGGTCACAAATGTGGCAACATTTGCAACTCTTAACATACATTTTTTCAAGACACTGACTAAAATGTATGTGGGTCAGGAAGTAAAATCTCTTCATAGGGAGACTTTGCAAACTAAGGCCACCTTGCAGGCAGCCATTAATGCTTCACTAGGAAATGCTGGAAAATATGCAAATAGGTTTTCCAGGATATGATAAGGAAACAATGGGGCAGATTTACTTACCCAGTCCTGTCGCGATCCCGCGGTGCATTGTTCGAGTTTCTGCAGCCATCGCTTCTGCATCGAGGTCCGCCGGAGTTCACCTGCTTCTTCCCGGTGCTTGTAAGTGCGTGTCTTGTGACACAATTCTAAATGTTAAATCCTGCGCGTTGTCCGAATCCGTCGGGTTGTCCAACGGCCCGCTCCCCGATTTCTGTCAAGTTCCAGCCGACGCCGACGAAAATGCTTCCGACGGACCCTTAGTAAATGAGCCTCAATGCCTCTTCAATTACCTTGTAAGCCAAAGGCGGCCTTAATTGGCAACAAACTCTTACTTCCTAACCTTAGTCAAAATACTCTCAATCAGCTTAACCAGTTCCCTGCACTGTACTGAAGAGATGCAACCACATTGAAACAGTGCTGTCTACAGTTGGGAATCTGTTCCTTCTGGAATAGATATACAGGTTGGGCTTTAATCCTGCATCATCTCATTAGGCTTCCTAAAAGTCATGCTTGATATTAAGGAGGCTACCTCACAAGGTAGCTAAAAGAGGCAATCCTATCCTGGAAAACATATTTGCATATTTTCAAAAATGTATGATAAATTCCCCAATTATCTTTAATATATGGGTTAAAAACTTCAGATTTTCCCTGTTTATCACTTTACTTATAGTTTTCACTGCAGCTGGAGATTTGGGAAGAGTCATATACCAGACTTTACATGTTGCCTTTTATCTTGCATGACCTATGCCTGCTGCTGACATCACTTCTCCGAGTTTATTGACTTGTGACCTAGAATAAACAACTCTTTGAATCAGACCATATTGACTTTACATTTGTTTTTGTGCACTACATGTAGTAGTTTTTCCTTTGTTAAAAAGAAATGTACTTAGGCTCTACCCTATAGAGGGCAATATTTTCATAACAAAAAACCATGGCATTGCAAAATGAGTGGTCAGATTTCATATCTCATTTTTATAGTGATCACCACATACAGAAGAAGAACACATACTGACAGCTTAGTGGCATTCTGCTGCTGGCAGGAACTCAGTGTCTGTGTCAGACCGAATTAACTTGAACGTATGCCTGCCAGGCTGTAGATGGGCAGGCATACATCCGCCGTGATGGAGAGGAGGAGAGGTGACCCCTCCCCTCTCCATAGAGATGCACGCCCATGCATATGGGGTAAGATAGGATATGTCCTATCTTTTCCCCGTGCACATAATGGTACAGTGCCATGCATAAGGGCAAGACTACAGGGAGCAGAGAGACAGAAATCTCAGCTCCACGGCCACAGAAATTCAAGACGGCTTCCCCGACCCTATGTCAGAAGTTACAGGGTCGTGTCTAGGGGCAACTGAAATTGTGAGAGGTTGGACTTGCAGCATTTTTGTTAATAAATGTGTTATTGTGTTATCCTGAGTACATTTAAGAAACTTGCCTTCATGGGAATACCCCTTTAAAACCTACAACCTTGGTTCCACAATTCATGCAGGTTTAGTTCAATAAAGAGGTGGTAGTGACAATATCAAAAAGAAGGAAACACAAATGATTAGCCATGTTGAAATCGGACATGTCTGATCCTTGTTCCCCCACAAATCTCTTATCAGTGAAAGTCAATAGGACCTCAAACCCATTTAATATTCAGTTAATCGTAATCACATTTTGCCGATAACTCTTCCCAGGTCATTGATAGTTCCCATTTGTATGATATGGCTTTCACACGAAAGTTCAACCAACAGAAATCAATGACTACTCCCTCACACCCATATACAATCTGTTCATCTGGAAGTGTAGAGAAACAAGAAACTAATAATGAAGAATAAAATAATTGGGCCTTTGACTAACCAACTTGCCAAAGTATGACCCTGATTTTGAATCCTCTGCATCAAATACAAGCATTTACACAGCACTTATTATCTAAAGATCTGGTAAGGAAACTTACTATATGACTATAGTATAATATATATATATATATATATATATATATATATATATATATATATATATATATACACACACACATATATAAAAAAAACAACTATTCTAGGCTAAATACGTATCACATTTTTTGCCCTCAGTTGTAAGAATGTGCTGGGCAGATTCCCGACATGCCCTTACAATGGAGGCCTAAGACGTATCTCACTATATACTCATATATTCCCTGTTCCTCCCCTCCATGCTGAAATTGGATGGAGGAGTGAACATGGGCAACAGCCAGTGATTGGCTGCCGGTGTTTAGGTGTTTCCCCCAGTGATGTCACTGACATCACTGGGGACCTCCCTGAGTGTACATTCAGCGGAGGCCAGAGATGGATGTAATACATTGTATCTGTCTCCCATAGCTTTTAAAGGCCTCCACTAACCATATATATAGCTCAGCATGAGGAAGCAGAATGGAGGGAGCGGTATCCTTCCATCCTGTTTTTGCCACAGGACACAGTGTATACTAGTCAGACGGAGGCAAAAAACACACCTCTGTCTATAAGTTTATGTCTACGGATACACTCAGCATGTATTCCCAGAGATTTACTGTAAATTTTAAATGCTATATAAATGTAGTCTTAAAGGGAGTTAAACTTCTTTTTCCTGCCTATTGCCTGAACTCAAAATTTAGTTGTATAACCCAGAATATTCTCAGGTTCTGTTTAATTTCACATGTTCATGAAATGATTCTCAGGCCAAAATAATAGATTTAGTAATAAAGTGTCTCTTCCAATTGTTTATGTAAAACTTTTCAGGGAACAAAAATACTCACGGCACAGATGTGAGTAAGTTTAGGACAAGCCGCCAGCATTCCCTTAAAAAACATGTAAAATTGATACGACACATATTGATTTTCCGAGTTACTTCTTAACCACGGACGCAGTGTTATTTCTTCCTCTATTTTGCACAATCTTGTTTAAACTGGAGTTTTTTCCCTTTTACTAAACAAGTGCCAGGTGCCAAAAACAGATAAAAAGCAGAGAATGCAGTCGCCTAGTACTTCTGCCAGGGATATGAGGGGTGGATAATACACATGGACTATAGAAGACGTCATCCTTATGAAAAGCATTGACTCACAGCTGGAGGCTCCTGTGATATTGTCTGACATTCGATAGGTCTACCAAAGGACATGGGGTAACCAAAGTAGAGCTGAGCCTTCAGAGGATCCAGTGTAATAGATTGACTAAAAACTAGAACCCAGTTATACGAAATACTAGAATAAAAAGTCATAAAAGATGATTAAAGGAGATCTATCATCAGATAGATGGTGGATGACTATTATTTACCGCTACCTCCCCGGCCCTGTATGTACCAAGCTTAATTTTTTATAGGTTTGCATGCCCACATTTCTGTAAAAAATAAGTTTATAAGATATGCAAATTAGCCTGTGGTGCTCTGCAGAGCACTGTAATATAATGTATGCACGCCCCTGGGCAGTGCCTGCTCCATTCTGAGAACTGGTGACATCACCGGCTCACTTCAAATCTTGTGCTGGGCAGGAAGCCGCACGCAGGAAACATGAAAATCATTCCGTGCACTACCACCTTTCTGTCCGGCATGAGATTTGAGGAGAGCCAATGACATTACAGATTCAATAAATGTGTGGCACAACCTCGGGGCGTGCATAAATTGTATCACGGTGAAGGTTGATGGTGCTCTGTAGAGCCTCACAGTCTAATGTGCATACCTAATTTTTACAGAAATGCGACCATGCAAAGATATAAGAAATTAGGCTTGGTACACACGGGGACGGGACATGGAGACAAGTAACAGTCATCTACCGTTAGGTAATCTTATGGTTGATGACCCTTAAATACTTAATATATCCAAAATGATAAACAAAGAGCAGAATTAGATTTCCAAAAATTAAATTCAATATTAAAGTTGAAACACTAAACCATAAACAGGGTGACTTCCATAACTTTACATTGACCGCCACGTTTTAGTATCAGGTATGTTTCTTGAAAACTAGTGACTATTGTGTCATTTCCTAAGTGATTGGGCGGTGCATCTTATGTATTGACGGCCAAGAAACAATCAGTTACGTGCAGTATGAAATATGGGCTCCAACTAGGAAATCACATTATTTGTAATTTCGATACTGGTGTGTAATACATCTATCAATTCTGGTTTGTTCTCACCCTTCTAAATTAGACAATTTGGAATACCATTTTAAGGATCGGATCCAAAAGCATACATTTTTTAATGATTTTCAATGCTCTTTATTATAAATCAAGAATTAAACCACTTCTAAAATTATTACCATATGTTCTATGGTCTTTAATTGTCTCTTTCAAGTGGCCGGATAGGAGCTTCCGTGCCCCTGTAAACAAAGAGGGGCACGGCTCCGACAGGCCACGGCGCAGGACAACGGGAGAGTCTGAGGAAGTTAGTAGAGGATTTTTTTTTTTTTAAAAACTTTCCCCAGCCCGTCTGCTGACCCATTTTTAAAACTGTTGGACAACTCCTTTAAATCCTAAGCAAGTGTTAAAATTGTGACCCCTAATCCCATTTGAACCAGCATGGAATTAATCATGTTTTCCAAAACATAAATTTCTGCAAAATTCTCCCCCCCCCCCCCCCCTCTAAACGTGATTTTTGGATTTTGGATTCCATTTCATTGAGTTAAGAAGCAGTAGTATCCAAAGTTTCGCAGAGTCTTATACACACATTTTCATATGGAGTAATGGAATGTAATACCATGTTTTCCATCATCATTACTTTTCCTTCTGTTTTCCTTGGAGATTCTTCTGCTTTATGCATATATTACTTCAGAACACATTTTTGACAGATTTTTTTGGGATATCCTGCACAATAAACATTTAATTTAACATTTTCTCTCATTTTTTATAATCTGTGTGCAGGTCAGAACTGACTTTTTGGTATTTTGAATAACCGCTTTTGTGGTTCTCCTTTAAATCAAAGGGCTGGTAGCCATTTATAGTCAATGTAATGGTCAACAAAAATTACAGGTTATACTTAATCTTCTACTCAAAGAACTATGTATCAATCTGCTTAACCCCCCCTCCTCCTCCATCATGCCCTTTGCTACATTTACAGCATAAAAGGCATGGGGGCACATTTACTTACTATCCTGATGCGTTCCCCGAAAGTGCATTGTCCGACCAGAATGCACTTTGACTCTGACGCTGATTCACTAAGATGGTTGCCAAATATCCTGCATGTGTCACTTCCCCACTCAAGTCCAATAGTTCCGGAGTTCACCTTCTTCTTGTAAGTGCTTGATCTTGCGACAAAATTTGTAAGTTAAATCCTGCGCTCAGTCCGAATCCGTCAGACCGTACTGAGGACACCCCCCCCCCCCCCCCGATTACCTTTGTGTGTGGTGTTTGTAGCAGCAGGACTGTGAAAAGTACATTTATATTCAAGGATTCTAGCCGAAACTGGTCCTGTAAGGTATGGCTTTGGCTAAATATACATGCACCCCACATAACAGCTAGAAAGTCATAGTTTTAATACCCCTGATGCAAAGCATCAAGCAATAAAAGTTCTAGCACACTTGTAAGTTTGTGCCCTGAAGGGTATAATCTCTCAGTTAAGAGGAAGGAACCAAGGGTTTAACAAAGCACAACAGCTAATCCCTTTATCTTTATTGCTGAGATAGACAGAGAAAATAACGTCAAGATCCCAAACCCCACTTGACGCCTTGTGCCTATCTGTTCTGCAGATACTATTCTGCACCATGAAACAATATGGGTCGATTTATAGACCTTTTGAATAATACAGTGTTTTACCAAAAATAAGACAGTGTCTTATCTTAGGTTTTGCTCCTAAAGAAACACCAGGTCTTATATTCAGGAGATGTCTTATTTTTTCATTTACAAGAATTCACATTTATTGTTGAACTTCTCCAATATTCTTCAAACTCTTCAAACTCAGAATTTTATGATGAATTTCTTGTGACTCTGTTTCTATTGGAAACATTGGCCTCGATCTCTCATGTCTAGCAATAAAACTTTCCTTAAATGAGCCTTTCTTGTCCCTGTAGTTGCTTGTATCGCATTTTATCCTATGAATTCTTCCCTCATGTCACAACCTTCTGCCGTATCTAAATGATCTACTAATACTAATGTATGGAGTGGTGGGAGAAGTAGCAATGGCGGCCTTATTTTCAGGGGAGGCCTTATATTTCTAAGGGTGAACAAGATTGTACTAGGTCTTATTTTGGGGGGATTTCCTATTTTAGGGGAAACAGGGTAGTTATTTTTACCACCATGGCATTGCAACCGCTACTGGTAAAAATTGCTATTACATATTACAACTAATTTTGGTGTGCCAACATATTGCAAAGTGAAGTAAGGAAAATCCTGGGACTTGTTAGACAACTATTAATGAGCAATTTACACCAGTTCTTTATTTTATTTAGAACTATAAAAAGCCCCAAAACTTTGTGTAGAAGAATTTCAATATTTCTGCCATGCATTGGGAAAAGTGGAAGTGGATCACACAGTGAACTTGTGCAGTAAGGATCACAGGGGCTCTCAACACCTCACCTTGTGATTTAACATTTCAACTTAAAAAACAGTTGCATATCGGATCAAAGCTAGATTACAAAATAAAGAACTTGTGACTTCATCATAAGAACATGAAGGTCGTCCATGAACCTCTGTCTGCTCAGCCCGGAAAATGCTCATCTAGGACAATTTAGGACACTAAACCAATGGTTAATGAGAACCTTTGGGCTGTAGTTACATAGTATCATAGTTTATACAGTTAAAAAAATACACATGTCCATCAAGTTCAACCAAGGAAGGGGAGGGATTGGATGAGGAAGGGATTTAGGGGAAACAATTCTATAATATCACATAACTGTCAAAGTTATTTAGCTAGACCCTTCTTGAAGCTCTCTGCTGTCCTTGCTGTGACCAGCGCCTGAGCTCAGCTATTCCACAGATTTACAGTTCTCACAGTAAAGAAGCCCTGTCGCCTCTGGTGATTAAACCTTGATTTCTCCAGACGCAGAAAGTGCCCCCTTGTTTTTTGATTTGATTTAACATGGAACAACTTTCCACCCTTTATTTTGTATGGAACATTGATATTTTTTTATAAATTAATCATGTCCCCTATTAGTTGTCTCTTTTTGAGACTAAATGAATCTACTTGTTTTAGTGCTCCAAATCACCCAACAGGTTCTTTCTAATATAAAAGTTGAGCTCAATTGACCCAATAGATTTAGTGCATGTTGGTCATCCAGTAGTTTATTATATCAATAGAACATGTTGCCACAAGAAAGATATTGGGGGAGATCTATTAATCTGTCCATGACAGAATTCTGTCGTAGTTTACACTAAAAACACTGTCTGTACCTAATTTATAAAGGGTTTTAGACAGGTTTCTGGCTCTCCTACGACTAGCTCGACAAAAGGGGCGTGGACTAAGAAAGGTGATGTGGTCCCGCACCAAAAACATTCTGTGCGCCAGAAACACCGCTGTCCCGACAGGATTGTGTCCTAACTTTCTGGCGTCAAGTAAACCAACTCATAGGAGGTGCAGAGTACAACTAGACCGTCTTATACTAGGACAGATTTATCATCCAGCACCAGACACTTATATAATAAGACTGTCTAGCCTAACTCTGCACTGTCTAATCTTAGGACACTTTTTATAAATTTGCCCCATTGTTTCCCCATTTTTAATACTCATAACCTATCCATCGTATCAGAACAGTGTGGATCCAGAACCTGTATCATGCATTGATACGCTGTTTTTGCGACCTCTGGGCACTGGAATCTATACAATGGATAGGTTCTGTTTGGACTATAACAATGACACAAGGGAATTATACACTGTGAAAAGGTTATAAGTATTGAATAAGGATATAAGACAAGTCCAAGTTCAATGGCTATACAGTATCTTCCGTATGCCAATATATCCTGTTTACGGAATCAACTACCTGACAACCAATCTGCAATGGGATTAACAGAGTACCTAGGCTGGCAACTTTTGACACTCCAGCTGTTTAAAAAGTACAACTCTGAACACTTATAGATATGAATGAAGCCTGCTGGATGTTTTAGTCTTCCAACAAGTGCCTTAGGTTCTTGACCCCTGAACAAAAGGAGAAGGGGGGTGGGTATGACTGCAATGGGTGGGAAGCTTGGCTGTTTCTGTGGAAAAACAATACTTGGAAGAATACAATATGAACCATTGGTATTTGATCTGGTGCTTAATATTTAAGGAAAAACTTGAGGCTAATAAATTGCAATCTATAAATTAGCACCTACAAAAGAAGTGGTATTTTTCCAGCTATTAATTTGTCAATGGCGTAAACTGGATTAAAATGAATATTCAATGTAATTCCTTCCAGTCCATTTGTAGACAGAAAAGACATGTCTATTATTGGCAGGTACATAACCTTCTAATTTTGTGAACAAACAGAGAAAAACAGCAGTGTCAGCTAGGGAGCTTAGCTAAGCATTTTCGGTATTACCTACATTCTGACGTCCTTTCACGAGGAGGACTCTGCCCTCTACATGGTCAACAAGGCTATTTTCACCATTTCTGCCTCAATTCACTGTAATATGACACTGGTCAACAGCTTTCTTTCCCCCTACCCCTACCTGCGTCATCTATGTAATCTTGTCAACAATGTGTTGCTACTGGGATGTTCAATGGGTCAAAGTTCAGAGTGACTGACTGGGGCTGCAGACCATATAATAGGCAGCTGCAGGGAGCCAGACACCAGATCAAGAGACTCAAGGCAAGTAAACAACCTTCCAAGAGCTCGACAAAGAGACAAAGAGATGGAGAATGGAATGGATGCTCTCCACCACTCCGGGGTCCAAATGGTCCAGTACCTCCAGATGAACTACAAGAGTTCTCAAGACTGGTTCATGTTCATCTCCTTTGCTGCAGATCTAAGAAATACTTTCTTTGTTTTCTTCCCCATCTGGTTCCACCTTTGTGAGTCAGTGGGCATCAAACTCATCTGGGTGGCGGTGATCGGGGACTGGCTCAACCTTGTCTTTAAGTGGTGAGTATGTTATAATACTATTACAATACAATATTATGCTCTCCATTATTCAGTAATAGTCACATGGTTATTCTTATATATGTTATCTGTAGCACAACCTGTCACTCTCCAGATATTACAAAACCACAAACTTGCAGCAAACCCAGTAAGCACTAGAGAGCCATCGATTGGCCTTCATTGCCTTAAAAATGTGTATTGACTAAAATATAATTTTAATATCATTAGGATCAATATCTTATATATTAGTCAAAGTATTATAATCTGTAAGTTTTAATGCTGGAACATGAATCTTTCTAAGGCTTTTATTGTACTGTACAGGCTAGCCTTGGTGGAACATTTACTATATCATATAGTAACCCATCTGAAGCTTGTTTATAGGCTGCAGGAAATTTAATAGAAATTGTGGTTTTCATTCTCATTGAAAAATCCTTATTTTGCAGATTTTCACTAGTTTTATAAAAATTCAGGGTGTAGATTTCTTTCAAGTTTGAAAAGTTATCTGTATTATCATCTTATTATAGTCCTCAATCATCTTTGTCTTCTTCTCTAGGATTCTGTTCGGCCAGAGGCCATACTGGTGGGTGCACGATACAGACTATTACAACAACATGACCGCCCCTGTCATCGAGCAGTTTCCTGTTACCTGTGAGACTGGTCCAGGTGAGAAAATCTCTTATCTATGATTTTGCCTCTTATTATTTCCTTTAACAAGTAATGATCCCAAGTGTCCTAGTCTATACAAATACCATATCAAATAACAGAATGTCCTGAATGACAGCAATCAGCAATGCTGATAAAAAAGCATCGATATATGTGGCAGTTGTGAAAATTTTGCATGTAAACTAATATTTTAAAAAATTGTTTCCCCCACAGGAAGTCCATCAGGTCATGCGATGGGTTCAGCCGGAGTCTACTACGTCATGGTGACATCACTACTTACAATTCTGCTGAACAGGAAGCACTCCATCACTTTTAACAGCAGGTAAATAATTTCACAGTAGCAATAAATGACATTGACATAGACAGAGTGACATATTTGGAATAAGAAAATAGATCATAACATAAAAGATGTGATATTTGCATTATAGTGCAGGGTGTTACTACATCTCTGAGATAGATAGATAGATAGATAGATAGATAGATAGATAGATAGATAGATAGATAGATAGATAGATAGATAGATAGATAGACAGATAGATAGATAGATAGAGATAGAAAGACAGACAGATAGATAGAGATAGACAGACAGTTAGATAGATAGATAGATAGATAGATAGATAGATAGATAGATAGATAGATAGATAGATAGATAGATAGATAGATAGATAGACAGACAGACAGACAGACAGACAGACAGACAGATAGATAGATAGATAGAATAGAATTGGTGTATTAACAGCATCTCTCTGATTTCTAGGTGTCTTCGGGCTACTTTGTGGCTTGGGTTCTGGGCCGTCCAGATTTGCGTTTGCCTATCACGAGTATTCCTTGCTGCTCACTTCCCCCATCAAGTTGTGTGTGGTGTCATATCAGGTTAGTATTTTGGGATGAAATGCACCCAGTACTTCCTACTTACTACTACTTATATTACTAATGTAATATAACTATATATATATGTATATACATATATAAAATATTTACCGATAGAGCCCCCTGTCAAGTCTAATCTTCCCCAATGCTAGTATTAATGTCAGCTTTTTCTCTTTTTACAAACATATTTTACAAGTCATCATGTAACAACAGGACATTTGTCACCTCAAAATACTTGAAGGAATCTTATATTGGAAAATCCCGTGTACTGATGTTGTATTGCATATTCTTCTAGGAATGCTGGTGGCTGAAGTGTTTGGAAACGTTCAATCCATCTACAAGGCCAACTTGAAGAGATATGTCTACACCACTCTGTTCCTGTTCTCTTTTGCTCTGGGCTTCTACTTGATCCTGAAAGCTGTGGGAGTAGACCTACTATGGACCCTGGAGAAGGCCAAGAGATGGTGCGACCGACCAGAATGGATCCACATTGACACCACTCCTTTTGCCGGACTGCTGAGAAATCTTGGTATCTTCTTTGGATTAGGCCTAGCTCTCAACTCCCAGATGTATAAGGAAAGCTGCCAAGGGAAATTATCCAGCCAGCTCACATTCCGAATCTGCTGTATAGCAACTTCCCTGTTCGTTCTCCACATCTTTGACAGCTTCAAGCCACCTACAAAAGTTGAGATGGTCTTCTACCTACTCTCTTTCTGCAAAAGCGCTGCTGTTCCTTTAGCTTGTGTAGGAATTGTTCCATATTGTATATCCCACATTATGAACAAGAAAGAGAAGGTTTTATAATAATCGGTCAACCATTCAATGTTGCAGACTTTTACATTGGACACTTGAAGGACAATTTTCCAAAATTGTTGACATCTACCATACGTGTATTGAAAAGAAGACTATAGTGGAAAAACATTGCTTTACTAGTGATTATTGTCCATCAATGTCAAGCCACGGAATGGACAGAGCAACAAACTGTCCCAAACACCAGATTTCCATGACTTTTGTACAAAGTTTTTATATTGAACTAATGATCAGGAAATTGGATATTGGAAATATGCCAATGTTTTGTATATAGTAGAATTGGTCAAATGTCAGCATCGGCCAAGGTGACGACATGTACGTTTTATCTTGTTGGAGGCAACAATTGAATTCCTTATTTATGTCATGAAAGACTCGTCCAAGCGAAACTTGACTGCTTTCTTCCAAAAACAGTTATAGATCTGTGTAATATTGGAACCATTTCAACTAATTGAGCATCACTAACACACACAACGATTAGTAGGTGGGGCAGGGTTTCTGGAAGACGACGGCCATGTTTCTTATCCTATACAACCCCGTTAAACTTTTTGTAGATCAATATCTAAGAATGATGGAGTGATCTAGAGAAACTACTACCTGCCTCCCTATTACCATCCAGTATTAATGTCCCATGCATTCCATGTAGATTGTTTGTTAGCCAATTCTTTATCTAGTCCCCCTTATTATTATTCTAGATATAGGTGATACTTGTTATTAGAAAAAAAAACATTGTCACATTGCTGTCACGTTACAAGATCAAAGCCGATATTGTCTTACTTTGTCGTGTGTTACTTTTTTATAATAAATATTGCTGTTTTTTTATAAAAGAGAGTTTCTTTTTGATTTTATGACATTTTCAATAATCTTATAATCAGATGACCTTCAATATAAGTATTATATTAATATGGGGAAAATTATAGTTATAATGAGTAAGGACTGCAAATTAGGGAGTTCATCTATAAATCTATTATCAGCAACTTGCACTTAAGTGTCTGTAAAAATAAGATAAAAAGTTGGCTGAAACCAGCAATTTTGGTTGGATTTCCCCCGCTGGCGGAGGTCAGGGGAAAAGAAGGATCAGGGTAGATTAGATTTCAATATGTTTCATCCTTTGTTCTTGTGGGATTCTGGCAGCATATTCTCTCTCCCGCTGAAACAAACAAGTATGAGTGTACAAAGTTTACGGAGGACTCAAGAGAATCAGCTGTCAGCCAAAAGGGATTCTGCAAGAAGTGTTGTACACTGTATCACATTACCTATTACAGAGGTATTTTCACCTTGAAGTATACACTTTCTATAGCAGCTTAGCAATTATTCCTAAGCCATCCCCCCCATCCTCCCCACCCAACATACTCTCAATTCATTATTGGTAAGACCAAGTGTGCATGTGTTTTCAATGAGAAGAAGAAAATGAGCAGTGTTTTTTCTCATAGAGGGAAGTAATCTTCAAGTATAATAAAAGGGAGTCTAGCAGCAGTCCTGACCAAACAAAGCTGAAGCCAGTGTTGTAGCAGCAGGACAGTGAAAATGCATTTATATTCAATGTGTGTAGCTGGAATTGGTTCACTGGGTTGCAGTCTTGTAAGTCCTGTCCTGAAATCACATAGCTTTTCCTCTCTACTCTGAGTAGCTGTAGGTGACTTCTGGTTAAATATTACAGAAGAGGGAAGGAACTAGAGAGTTTCCACCAATGCTCCAGCTAAAATCCTGGAATATAAATGCATTTCTCATAATTCTGCTGCTACTAACAACATTCACAATGTATGGTTACACACATCTCCAGGGCTGAGTGAGTGAGTATATGTTTCCTCGAGGAGGCAAAATACCTTTTAAAAGACCTGTGTGCTGGCACATAGGGTAAACCTCACTCCGGGGGTTACTCTACCTGTCCAACTAAAGGGTTGTGATTGGAAAATGTCATGCAGGTGTAACTACAATATAGCCACAATATTCATAAAATGGGATCACTCAGGTCTAGATATATTCTCCTGAATGGTTCAATGATAATAGGTTCCTGGGTGTGGCCTTCACCTTTTGGGAACTACAGGCAGTCCGCGGGTTACGTACAGGATAGGTTCTGTAGGTTTGTTCTTAAGTTGAATTTGTATGTAAGTCGGAACTGTGTATTTTATAATTGTAAATCCAGACAAAAAAATTTTTGGCCTCTGTGACAATTGGATTTTA
This sequence comes from Engystomops pustulosus, assembly GCF_040894005.1. Classification (NCBI taxonomy): domain Eukaryota; kingdom Metazoa; phylum Chordata; class Amphibia; order Anura; family Leptodactylidae; genus Engystomops; species Engystomops pustulosus. The sequence goes on along the minus strand of NC_092416.1, from coordinate 150,656,919 downwards.
AAAATGTTGGATTGTCATAAGAATCAGGATTAACAATAAAGCTTAATTACAGACACCTTTGATAACTGTTATGGCTGTTTATTGTAGCCTAAGGCTAAAGTACAGTAAATTACCAAAATCCAGAGGTCCGTTTGTAACTAGGGGTCATTTGTAAGTCTGTAAGTCAGTGTTTTTAAGTAGGTGACCGGCTGTATATATATATATGGAATCACTGTTATATAAATAATGCCAATATACAACTCATTATGGAAAAAGAAAACCCTACAACAGAAATGTAAAAAAAAGTCTGATGTCAAGAATGGAAACCTCACTCTGGGGGTTACACTACATATTCTTATAGAAAGAAGGGACTTAAGAAAACTCACACTTTCCCAGAGATAGAGGATCTATAGAGATAGATAGATAGATATTTTGGGTCAACCTTCCTGCTATTCCCCCAATGTGATCACAGTCCTTAGTCAATGATTTCTTTATTAACCGTAGAGCCAGGACATGTTTTGTTTGACTTCACTGTCCTCTAACTTCTTGGAGCCAGCATTTGGCAGATTTACAGCCGCGGTTAAAGTTATTGGAGTAAAAACATGTTATGCTTAAAAGTGCAAGAAACAGATTCCTGCCGTGTGTCATCTACATTTGTTTTCTTTGAATTTTAACCTGAACCCTGCTTACCTAGCGTGCACTCCAAGGATTCTCACCTATCACCTACTTTCTTGGGACATAGAGAACTCATTTAGTGTCATGAAAAACAATTGTCAGGACACGTATGCAACAGCAGGAGAACAACGGCAAAATTCTTTACCAAAGGAACTATAGTCCACATAGTTTATGTCTCAAGAAAGGAATTTCTGTCCAGCCGAATGGTAGAGTAAAAAGGAAACATACTGTGCTCCAGCTCCTGGTTCCTGCATCGCCCAAACACTTCCCGCTTTCATCTCTGTGGTCGTCTGGGTGTTCTAACTGGTCCCGGGACCTGCTTTGGTCTCATTGGATCACTAGATGTCACTTCCCCTCACCACATTAATTCTTTTGTTGCCCCCTAGTACCAAAAACCGGATGTAGTGGAGTGATGGAGTACGGTAAGCTAGCTTTCTCTTTCTTTCTCCACCTCTGCCCCATAGGGGTTTTCCAGATTCCTTGCCAACCCCTTTAAGCATTCCCTCTGGTACATAACATATTAAAAACCCTGGAATTGGAATTGCTGTCTTAAGTAAGGGACAGTTTGCAACCCGGTGTTGCAGGCCAAAATAACCCTGTCCCAGATTATAAGATTATACATGGGTATAGTTTGGCCCAGGCCAAAGTTTCCTCCGGGGTATAAAATAGCCTAGGCCAAACTATACTCCTCCAGGCCAGAATATACCCCTCTATTGTTTAACCCAGAATAGTCTCGCCAGGGTATACCCTGGGGGATAAACTTTACACTAGAGGGAGTAAAATAGCCTAGGCCAGACTAGATCTCTCCAGGCCATAATGTTATGACTTCACTGGTTACATTATTAACAGACATGTTTTTTCTGGTTGAAAGTTCTGGTAAAAAGTTTAAGGGGTATTACCAACCGGACATGTTGAAGAAATGTGTATATTTGTAACAGTGAGGGAGGAAAAAATGTTATTCCCTAAGCCCCGCCCCTTATCCCACCACCTAGTATTCCTACACAGTATAATGCCCACCAAGTGGCCAAAACAGTACAATGTCTCGTTCCTGTGGTCACCCCACAAACCGGATAATGCATCCCCGTTATATAACACTCCCTAATGCAAGGCAGCAATATATAAAGGCTGGCATTCCTGTAGCATATAATGCCCCCCTTCATTATAATATCCCCCCTTTCTAAAGCCGCCCACATTTAATGCCCCTTTTAATACCCATCCCTACCTATAACACCCAAGCTTGCCCTGTATGTAAGGTTGCATTACAGCTCTTCTGAATGAAACATTTATATTATAGCTTTCAGAATATGCTGACACAAAAACAAATACATTTAACTAAAAGGTTTTTTGAGCAAAATAAAAACTGAAAAAGAATTACAGGGAGTCCCCGGTATATGTACAGGATAGGTTCTGTAGGTTTGTTCTTAAGTTGAATTTGTATGTAAGTTGGAACTGTATATTTTAGAATTGTAAATCCAGACAAAAAATGTTTTGGTCTCTGTGACAATTGGATTTTAAAAATGTTGGGTTATCATAAGAACCAGGATTAACAATAAAACTTAATTGCCGACGCCTGTGATAACTGTTATAGCTGATTATTGTAGCCTAGGACTAAAAATTGGTACAGTAAATGACCAATTACCAGAGGTCCGTTTGTAACTAGGGGTCATTTGTTTTTAAGTAGGGGACCGTCTGTATATATATATTTGGAATCACTGTTATATAAATAATGCCAATATACAACTCATTATGGAAAAAGCAAGCCCTACAACAGAAATGTTAAAAAAAAAGTCTCATGTCAAGAATGGAAACGAATTAAGCCTGTAAAGGGAACCTGTCAGGGCGATTTGGGACAATAAGTCACCCACAGGATCTTGTGGACCGTTGGTTTAGTGCCCTAAATCATAATAATAAAAATGTATCATTTTTAAGGATAACTTTAATTAACTTTGTAGTTAGCTTGTTCCCTCGATTCCCTCTCCCTGCACATTCCAGCAAGTAAAGCTGGAGGATTACACCCGGCTTTGGTGTGCAATCGCTGTAGATATGGTGCATGCGCAGTGAAGCCAAGGATACTGTCCCTGCTTCACCTCCTTCATCGTGAGATCTCCTGATGTGAGTCCAATGTTCAAACTCACATTTTGGTCAGTACTTAAGTTTTTGTTTTTTTTTCATTTAAAAACTTCAAAAAGGTCCATTTGGGACCCTAAACCAACTACAGGTCCTTATAACAGGTCTTCTTTAATAGGTTCAAATCAAAGGCATGTTCTTAATTTTCATCCTCTGCAATTGCTACTGAAGCAGGAATCAGGACTAGGACCTAAAGTCAATCTGTCGCTCTCTATTGGTGCTCATTTCAGGCTTGGGAGAAGCTTTGACACTTTTCTTCTTCTTGGCAGGTCAAGAGCTTCAGTATTCGGTTCTCCATGCCAAGAACTGAGTCCTAAGTATTTTTCCAGTGAATTTTTTATTTTGGAAACTAAAACATATCTGTCCTGTCCATGTCCAGCCAGACGGATGTCAACAGATCTAGTGACTAATGTAAGATCCGCATTCAATTTCATCATAAGGGACCACATTGTTTTTGCCAAACAATGAAGTTGATACATCTGCTTGCCTCATTGTGATCCTGCTGCGGAGGGTCAACCAATAACATCTTCCAACATCATAATGAAGGAAGAGTAAATTCTGAGGCTTCTTATTTAACATTTTATAAAAAGTGGTCAGAAGTATCCATTGCTGGGACCATTAACCTCAGTTGTGATTTGATGTCTATATACAGGGGGTTGTTGCATCACTGATCAGAGGCCTCGCAATGTTCCTCATCCAGACCCCCTAGGCAAAAAGCGGATTTTGGTCAGTTACCCAAGAACCAAGTGTTAAATTGTATGATTTTTATCAGAGTTTGGTCAGATTTCAGTTCTACTGCTATGGAAACATCTGTTTTGTAGTCCTAGCTGTCATATTGTCACTGCCCTGAGCTACTGCCTTGAAATACATGCGTGAAAAACTGATCGTATTACGAAGGCATCGGGTGTCTGACTCGAGTTCGAGTTCTATGTTATAGAAGGTTCCCACTATTAGATCCATATAACAGGGATAACACTTGGCTTCATTATCCAGCCAGGAGCCTTTGAGGACCCATTCACTGATTTTGTTTCACATATATCATAAACTCACACATCACATCATAAACTGGCATAAAAATTTGCTAAATACTATCAAAAGTTGCAGAACATAGACCAGGTTAGCAACTGGCGTCAATTTGTGCCAAAACTTGTGCCTAAACAGAAAGTCACAATTCTTGAATTCAGTCCTATTGTGAAAACTAGTCTATGTAAATTATGTATTTGGTGTACTTAGGGTCTATGTCACAGTGACTTTGCACTGTCCTATGTTCATTTTGGCGCAGTGGAAAGTCGCAAAACAGCATTTGCACCAGAACCGCGCCAATAAACGACAAAAATATACAAAAAAGACAATAATACATCACCTCCAATGGAAGTATTTATGCAGTTTTTAATTTTTCTAACGAATTCTTACTATTTTTTTTCTTGCAGAATGCATTGTAAAACGTGAAAAAAAACACCCCATTCGGGTCTAGGGAGATGCATTGAAAATACATTGAACTCTGACACAATGTCTATTCAATGTCTATGCAATGTCTATTCATTGGCATGAAAAACTATAAAAACTGATCAAAATTATACATGAAAAACTTTTCCAGTGACCAAAAGCTGACAGAAAGGGAATTATTTAAAGGGAACCTGTCACAAGGTGTTACCCCACTAAACTACTAATTCCTTCATGTAGGGCAGTGATGGCGAACCAATGGCACGGGTGCCAGAGGTGGCACTCGGAGCACTCCCTGTGGGCACCCAGGCCATCACCCCAGCACAGAGTTTCCAGACAGGACTCAAAACTTCCTCCTACTGTCCCTGGCCACCCAGGACATGCTGTGACCAGTGCTATTTTAAAGCTACACATCCTTAACTGTCTGGGTCTATAGGAGGAGCAAGGAAGTGCAGACAAGGCTGCTTTATTATTGCAGCTCCTGCTCTGGGCCCCGCATTTCTTCCTGTTCAGGGGGCCCTGGAAGGAGCCTACAATGATAATCTGAATTTCTCCTCTTTCTTGAAACTGTTTTTGTGTCCTCAGGACACTGATACAATTAAAAGCCTTGACAAAACAGGTAGCAACATGTTACCACTTAAATTCCAATGTTGGCACTTTGCATTTAAATAATTAGGTTTGGTTCTAGTTTGGGCACTCGGGCTCTAAAAGGTTCGCCATCACTGATGTAGGGGATGAAATGTCCTTTAGAATTTCCCATTTTATGTGAAATCTCACCCACTTAACTGTAAAAAATCTCCCCCAAAGTTAGGCAACCATGACGATTCTCATCCCTTTTTCACATGAAATGGGAGTCAATGAAATGGTTGCAGGGTTGTGCCATTTCAGGTGCCCCTATTGTCTGTCCTACAGCACCTAGAAATATTGTTTTATGTGTCATATTAAAGATAAGAATCTCATCTTTTAAATGCCATCAAGCTAAGACTGAAACTGGATCTGCAGTCTGCATTTCCAACCATGTCCGGTTCTAATAAGCCTGATGTGATCTGAAAGATGAGATCTATGGGGGTCATTTACTAAGGGCCCGATTTGCGTTTTCCCGACGTGTTAACCGAATATTTCCGATTTGCGACGATTTCCCCTGAATTGCCCCACGGATTGTGGCGCATCGGCGCTGGCATACACGCAACGGAAATCGGGGGCGTGGCCGAACGAAAACCCGACGGATTTGGAAAAACCGCCGCATTTAAAAAAAAAAAAATGTGTCGGGGAACTTGCACTTACCTTCACTAGGAATAGGCCGGTGAACTTGAGTGCGTTCCGATGCTCTTCACCGCAGCAGCCCCACCTGGTGGACGTCGGAGGAACTGCCTTAATGAATCCCGGCTGGAACCGAATCCACCGCAAAGAACGCGCCGCTGGATCGCAAATGGACCGGGTAAGTAAATCTGCCCCTATATCTTTAATATGACACAAAGCATGTTTCACTGTGCAATAGAAGATTCTGAAGTGACACTACCCCTGCAACCACTAAACTTGACTCATCTCATATAAAATATATTATAATATTAACATATTTGCTCACTTTGCCATAAGATTTACATCACTGATAAGGAAGCAACTAAAATTAATTATCATGTTGGAATGATAAGATTGTGGCCCAGATCTATTATTCTGGCTGCGCCACTTTTGTGTCATATTTTCTTTGTATTTAAGAAGTGTCTGCGCCAGTTTTGTGTTGCGGCTGCACTGTGTCTGACTTGACAGAAAAAATGTGCACCTAAAGGGGATGTTACTGCTTAGTCAAAGTTTGTGACACATTTAATGGCATGAAAAACGAATTATAGCGAGAATAATTCTTGCTAGAATTGTGTCGCATGCTGTATGTTAAAAGTGTACCAAAAAAAGTCCCGAACAGTGCAGGGGGGGCCTGATAATTAAAGACCATGCACCAATATTCAATAATCTGCCGCACCCTGCAGACTTATGAGGCATTGTGCAATTTGCCTCACTTTTAATAAATCTGGGCCTATATGTTTCAGAATTTTTGCTTTTGTTGAGTCACTATACAAATAATAAAACCTTGCAGATTTTAAAACTTCTGTTGTGGGCAGGTGTCACCCGTCATCACCTTATCAACCCAGGCAGGATTACAATGCAGGTAACGCCTGTATATAGATAACATATTTATCATTCATTATCGGACAAGTCACAACTCTGTGCCCCATCCCCCACCTGCAAGATGACCTCTGTTCATGTAACAGACACCGATGGGTTCCTTTAGCCAATGTGGCTGACATAAAACATAAATCCTAATGTCAGTTTTTAGTATTTGAGTTACATTCCCTATTTGAGTTAATGCCATAATATATAATAATTATGGCATTAGCGCCAACTGTTCTATGGTAATCACGAAGAACAGTTGAGACAGGGGGCCGTGACTTGTGCCCCTCCCCAATGTGAATGCCTCTTACAATCCCTCAGTCTCCCTATCTCTAGTCAAAAGTCGTACCCATGTCAAAAATTGTGGTCCAAACCAACGCATCCCGGTGCCTTATCATTGGCAAGTTCTGACAGTGCATCCTCCAATTCCTCCATAGTGATCTTCCCCCCTAATTGGTTACTAACCTGCAGAGTAAGTTTTGGTAAGGAAATATTAGATCACCGCTTCCCTGGAGACAGCCAACTGGAACTAATAGAGTTCTTTATAATAAGAGTAAAATCTATCTAAAATTCCTAAAATAGTGCCATCTATATCTGCTATCCCTGCAATATGGGAAGGGCCATATTGTAAACTAATTATTGTCAGCAGTAGGTGACCAGCAATCACGCTTTCCATAAAAATTTTTGTTGAGAGAAAAATGGTCTGCATGATGCCCCTAGCCGTCCCAGCACAATGCAGCCCCCCCTCAGGTTATAGGTAGCCCCATACCTATGAGTATTTTAAATTTTTTTTTAAAGCCCCCCCCCCCCCCCCCAAAAAAAGGCTTTGCACGTTGTTGCACTAGCAGTAGTTCTATGTTTAGGCCAGATTAATGTAGAGGTGTGTATAGTCTAGTGAAACTTTTTAGCAATAAAAAGTCTCAAAAAAAACAGTGACTACAAGATTTTATTATGCCAAAAAAAACACAGGAAAACCATTGATAAATAACCCCCACTACCTTTCATTAAAGGAATGAATCCCAGATAGGATGGGCCTGAAGAGGGTTGGAAATACCTGCTATATACCTGTATTTCAGGTAGCCCATAAAAAATAAGATACATAGGGCATTCAAGTGCCAAAAATGTGACATGTTTCTTATTAAATATGTCTAAGGACACACCCTTGTGTAAATGGCAGACGTGATTTTCTGACATCAGTGGGGTCACCAGCTAGTTCCCTATATGTTATCTGAGCAGTTACTCCACTTTCTACCTCCCTTCTGCTTAAACAAGACTACAACCTTTTCTGAAAATGTGTTGTAAAATCCAAAACATCTACTCAGCACCCTAACCGTGACCGTTTTTCCCACCAAGTCCAAAATTCAGAATAAATGTGCTTGCCCGGGCCTAAACCCTCTTGAGGAAATGGCAGGCTGGAGGGAGGCAGAGGGGTGAGTACCGCTCACCCCTTCCCTCTCCATAGAAAGCCAAGATGATCCCAAAATATAGGACAGGCCTCATATTGCAGTGCAGTGCGATCACTGCCCGGTGATCAGGTGCCATAGACACCTCTATGGGTGCTGCGATCTAACCACATATGTTGCCGCCAGATCATGGAGTTCATAATGGTAGTGTGCACGATGCCTCCTTAGACGTTAAAAACAGCATTCAAAAAACTCTGATATATAAATAATACAATAGCAAAATAATTCAGCACTAGTTTATTGCACTAGTCACATACCGCATTTGGAGGTATCCCCCCCCCATACAACAAATCTTTACGCTGACAAACTTTCCCATCGTAATGGACATATTGGGTTCTTCCCAAATGGGCACAGAAACGGCACCTCTCTTGTGCATGTGCTATGTATAGCATTACAGCTTAGCCCTGTCTATAGACTCGTTCTGTGTGATTTTATAAGACCTCCCTTTTTTAACATGTTGAATACATATTATAAATATGTAAAATACACCATCACACACCCCCATTCCAATGGACCGCAAAGTACCAGGCTAAAAAACTTTGTTACTGATTTGTATACAGCTTTCAGTATAGAGAATATTGCTCTCTACTCCTGGATGGTTTCTACCTGTAGCTCAATTTGTTTGGATCCCTGCATCACAGTAGAGCCAGCAGGGTAGATTTAGTCAAGTCTAGTCCTGTAACATAACTAAGCACCGGGGGCAATTACATATCTGTCTAACATCATGTTTCTGTATAGGACTATGAGCCATTATTTGGTCTGTGATCTTTCATGGGGGCCCTGCATGCTCATACACGTGCAGTGCGTCAGTGGCACCCCCTAGTGGTAAACACAGTCAGGAATACAGGAAGGCAGTAGTGACTTCTTCATTCTTCTTTAGGTGCAGTCCCGTTTAGGACGCCTTGAAGCAGACTCTCCACCTCTCCTCTCTGACTCATCTTGTTGGCTTTGCCTTGAAAACGACCCTTCTTTCCAGCTCCTTTCCCATCTAGTATTTTAGCAGCTCTGCAATGAAATAAAAGTATTAGGCCCCTTCCACACTTGCGGTTTTCACGCTTGTATTCTGTGCGTGCTTTTGACGTGTAGAACTTGCATTGCACTCAATGCAATTGTAATCAATGGGCTTTTTTAGACCTGCATTTTTTTTTCACGCACGCGCGTATTTTTTAACGTGTGTTTAAATCTCGGCATGTTTTACTTTTGCAAGTCACACTCATGAAAAACGCACCATACAAGTCTATGGAGACGCATCAAAAACTCTGAGACACTTGCAAGTGCAATGCGTTTTTCACGCATCAATTGCCATAGAAAAGATAGACCACAGTCCTGAGTCCTGAGTCCTTTTCATGCGCATTATCTTTGCATGAAAAACGCATTGAAATTGCATTGAAAAACTCAGACACTGAACAAACTCTGACTGAAAACTGATTGCACTCTGATGCAAAATGTGTGTTTTTCACTGACCAAACCCTGATCGCACCCTGATCAAACTCTGACGTGATCTGCAACGCAAGTGTGGAAGGGGCCTTAGGGCGTTGGATCATGTGTTCATTTTACTCCAATTATTTCTATACTATTCACTAACTTTTAAGTTGATTCTTTGAGACACCACAGTATGCAGGTGACAATATAAGACAAGCCACATTCCTTCAGAGACTGTGTATTTGTGTATGTGTATTAGATCAGGGGGATTTGGCTTTCTGCATCCCTATAGGGCAGTGGTGGCGAACCTATGGCACGGGTGCCAGAGGTGGCACTCAGAGCCATCTCAATGGGCACCCTTGCCATCACCCAAGGGCAGTGTTCGTCAGACAGGATTTAAGGCCTCTTGCAGCCCAGGACCCTAGAAGGAAGCTACAATGATAATCCAAACTTTTTCTCCTTCTTTCTACTGTATTGGTGTCCCCAGATGCCTATACAATTCAAACCTGCGAAAGAGCGGGGAGTAATAAGTTACTGCTTAAATTGTCGCATTGGCACTTTGCGAAAAATACATGGGTTTTGGTTGTAGTTTGGGCACTCGGTGTCTAAAAGGTTTGCCATCACTGCTATAGGGGCTGTAGTGTTTAGGCTGCATTGCTCAACACTCCATACTTTGAGAGGCATTGGGTATTGCAGTTTTCCAAAACTTTCCTTTAAGACTTCTCTTTCAAGATGTTTGAGTAACTTTACAACTGTCTTAGCTGCCAAATGCACCCAAAAGAT